>NC_086084.1:9489950-9792980 GCF_948474715.1 Cydia amplana
ATTATGATTTTATGAATTATGAAGTTTATTTATATTTTAGTTTCCAATCGCTTTTCGTACTAAGTAAAGGTATTGCACAATAAGATGAAGCCACGCACAGAATAATACTATGCTTGAATCAAACGATAGTTCGAGCAAGAAACATACAGAGCCTGTGTTCACTTTACATATATTCATCCTGGCACCATGGCATCGCACAATAGATAGATGAACCATTCATTCGAACGTATTCATTGTTACTATATGTGCATTCTATTGTGCAAATGACTGTTTAACACATGATTGAGTAGGGTACATGTATAGTAAAGCAAAGATTTTAATTATATGTAGTAGGAGATCCGGCATATATGGTCGACCTTCACCGATATGTATCTGACGGATGAAACTTACATATTATGAAAGAAAATATGTCCCTGAACATAAATAAATAGGGTTGCCTAAAGAAATATGGTCAAGGCTATTTTTAATTAATTTTAGAAAAAAAATGTTTTTCTTCAAATTTCACCGATCTGTCTGACAAACGAAATAAGTTCCAATGGAAAGTATACAACTTGTACAACATAAATCAACTAGGTTGCCTATCTTTTTCCGGCCACTATTATGTGGTTGTCTGACGCTTGAATTATACATCAAAATGATGGTAATTTTATTGCAAATACAGTGGCATAGGGTTGCCTGCGAAAATCCGGTCACAAATAAGGGTTGCCAGGCTTTTAAATAAAATAAGAAGGGAAGACTTTTAGCGATAACTCATAAACGGCTTAACTTATGAAGTTTGTTTTAATTTTGTTTGAATGAGTTTTTAAGCAGTATTTTTATGATTTTTTTCCTATTTTTGGATCGATTTTTCAAAAGTTAGAAGGAATAACCGTTTTTTGTTCATTCCAAATTATTATTTCCGAAATGATTTACTTTATCAAAAAATGTTGTTTGCAGACCCCTATTTATTTTTAAAGACCTATTTTTCAAAAAATAATTAAAAATAGTCTTGCCCATATTTGTTTAGGCAACCCTATTTATTTATGTTCAGGTACATATTTTCTTTCATAATATGTAAGTTTCATCCGTCAGACATATCGGTGAAGGTCGACCATATATGCCGGATCTTAGACTATTAAGTAGGTACAATATAACTTATTCGGAGTGGATATGACGTCCGACTTTCAATCCGGAGGTCGCGGATTCAAATCCTGGCTCGTACCAATGAGTTTTTCGGAACGTATGTACGAAATATCATTTGATATTTACCACTAGCTTTTCGGCGAAGGAAAACATCGTGAGGAAACCTGCATACATCTGCGAAGAAATTCAAAGGTGTATGTGAAGTCCCCAATCCGCATTGGGCTAGCGTCGTGGGGACTATAGCCCGCGCATGAGAGGAGGCCTGTGCCCAGCAGTGGGACGTATATACGCTCGTACGTATATAGGCTCAAATTATTAAATTATTATATTATAACTTATTCGTATTTATATTTTGTAAATTTACCAATGTTGTTCCGCACGCTACTTTGTCCCCTAATATGAAATAAAGAAAGTAGTCATTAACATCTTTGGTATTACTCGGTTGTCAAACATAACACTCACAATGCTTGCATTTACCAATGGGGTTCAATTTTATTGACTGAGCGTTAGCGGAGGTCTTTCTTTCAGCTTGGAAAAAATGTCTAGGGTAGGTCTAGTTTTATGTCTTGGAACCAGGCAAATCTTTGTAGTTTAATGAGTAAATTGCAAAGTAAGTATACATTTTTCACTTAAGATTTCATGTAGGTACAGTCAGCAGCAAAAGTAGCTAAGCGTGCCAGGTGTTCAAAATGATCTTGACGCGACTTTATTGTTCAGACAATAAGAGCGTGACAAGGTAATTTTGAACACCTCGCCCGCTTAGCAGCTTCTGCTGCTGACTGTACCTAAACGTTAAAATGTTTTCTTCTCATGTAAAAAAATCATTTTCCACCAACATTCCTTTCGTAACATTAGGTAGGTACCTAAAGAAAATTCGAAACGAGTTAAAAACTTTGCTTCGCAATTGGACCAGAAAGTTGAGATACCTGGATGAATGTAAAATTTATTTTAATTGGTGGCAGAATACGGCATATTACGCGTAATTTGTCAAAATTTCAGCACCCCCCCGGGTTTCGGGAGCTCGCCTTTGTTATGTAATTATCAGGAAATGAAAGAATTATACTGGAATGATATCGGGAACGTGATCAGGGCAAACCCTACCCTTATTCACAGGTGATTATTCAAAGGTTTATTCATTTGGCTTTTAACCTCTAGACGCCCAGAGACCTATAAAAAGATCTCCTGTTCCATTCTAATTTGAACTTTGTGTTGACAAAATAAAATGTCATTTTGCTTGGCAAGGTTTGACGTATGCGGCTAGAGGTTAAGATGACAAAGACGCGTAACAAATTGTTGATTATTCTGTAATCAAAATTTTGTGGATGTATTTACTTAAATATTGTAGGTACAATAGGTACGGAAATTGTCAAAAACAAATTGCAAATTGTAGATAAAATAATAAAGCAAAACTGAAATGAAATAAGTTATAATCGTAACGTGAATCTATTTATGACTACAATTATGACGTTCACTTGTTGAGGCGCCATAGATGATTGTGTGATTTTCGTAATTATAAAATACACAATCATGTCTGTGAAAATCTCATTCAACGGCCCCATTTTAATATAAATTTAGTAATAATTTTGATTTCAACTAACCTAAGGTAATTCAAGCTTGTTTCTTTGCCCTGTTGTTACCAATACGTAAGTAACTACTCGTATTATTTTACTGTATAAATACTTCTCAAAAAATCTAACTGAAAACTCAATATAAAGATCCAGTGAACTAGTTTAATTTCTATAACTTTGCCAACCCTAAAATGGAACAAATTCAACTTTCCTATTTCTTGCGCAATACATAATTAACAGTTTATAAAAGTTAAGCAATTAATAGTTATTTGTACCTGAGCAAACGCAACATTATAAAGTTCGCGGGAAAGCGAGATCAAGAATTCTTTAACAAGTACGACTAATTTAAATGTTCGCTCACAAATTTTGTTTACACATTATATAAGTACCTACTTAATTCGAATTAAAAAAAGTGAAGATTAAAAAAGTCGTTTAAATTAGTAATACTATTTATTACACACATGTCATTAGTGCTCTATAATGCGTTCAGAAACCGTAGGAAATGACCAGCTTTATTACAACCAATTTTACTATGAGAACTTTCTTATCTTGTTATTGTTACCCAAATATAATAACATATATGGCACTAGGCTGTATACATATATATTGCCTAAAATATTAAATGATTTACCAGAAGATGCTAGAGCAAAATATGTAAACGGGAAAAATATAAAAAAAGTTATTAAAATGCACTTGTTGCAATCTAACGACCTTAGTTACATATAATAATAATTTTAGTTATTATAAGATAGATATGTATCATGATTTCTTTTTCTTGAACTCCCCATCGGCACACAAACCTCCTCAAGGTTTTGCCCACGATGGGTCCTGTAATATTAACATGCATGTAACTTGTATTATTCAATAAATTAAACAAAAAAAAAAAAAAAATCTGTGGTAGTAGGAAAATCTGTACTGTAATGTTATAACGTTATAATTTTTTTGTATCGTTATGAGTTTAAAATTGGAACAGCAGTAAAAACTCAAGTCGGTCTCTATTCTAGTATCCATAGATATTAAAACAGTTATCGATACGAAACGTCAATTTAGTATGTTTTTTAATATAAGACCGCACGATATTTGATCTCGAGTGACATGAAAATATCCGACTTCATTCTATTGTCTATGAATTAAAAAAAACTATGGATGCGTGACATGCGTGAAAAAAGTTTTCATTCACCGCCATTTGACGTACAGTTTATCTTTTAATTAGTTTTAAGTATGTGTATAGATAAAGTAGTGTATGTAACTGTACATAATTAGTCATTAAAACACTCGTGTGATCCTATTAAGAAACTCACTAACGTTCGTTTCTTAAATCCACACTCGTATTCTAATGCCTCTCATTATGTAGCAGTCACATAAACTACTATTGTTACACCATCTCTTATTGTCTGGCATTTCAAGTCACACCTCCTAGTTAAATATGCAGCAAGTATAAGTTATGTTTAAAAGAAAGTGATCTGGTTTAAATCTGGCGTCTAGCATTTAACCCTGATTTTGAGGACGCATGCGATGATTTATCATGGATATAAAAAATGCATGACCAATTTACACTCACCGTATTCACCGTCTAAATCTCGATTCAATTTTCTTTGTGACGGAAAAAGAAAATTATATTCCCTCGGGGTGAGATAAGAAAGTCGAATAGAGGGCGAAAATTAGGGAATATGACGGAAATGTGGAAATATCGCGCCATAAACATCATCGGTGGTTGAAAAGGCTTACCTAGTAAGTTCCCTGGGGCTTCCTTGTTTTTTTCGTCCATGTAAATATCTATAAATAAAAAAAGGAAACGCATCAATAGTGTATGTTGACATATGTTGATACATTCACAACTTGTTGTTTCTCTTTTTTTCCGTTGGAAGTTTTTTCGTGTCGGATATTAACTGCCCGATTCTAACTTTAAGATACGTCAACTATTCCGTCTAGATACGATACGGATTAGATACGTCAGTGTCAAAAGTGTAGTTTTTGTTTGAAGAAACGTCACTTTTGACACTGACATATCTAATCCATATCGTATCTAGACGAAATATTTGACGGACCACCTATCTTAAAGTTCGAATCGGGCCGTCACTGACATGTTTGGTTAGTTTGTCAAAATTTTAAGGCTCTGTTAACGATTTTAGAGCCAAAATGCAAAATTTATAGATTTAGTCGTTGAAATTGTACTCCTTTTGTTACGTAATATCTAAATAACAAGTATTGGTTTCTATTAACACGTCTTCTCATCTTGCCTTTTAATAATAAGGTCCCGAGCGTGCGTCACCGGCAATATATGACGAGAAGGGGCAGTTTCTAAAAATTCATCAAAAAATTATAGTTATAAATTATAAAAAATTATGTATAAGAACAGTTTCAGGAAATGTTGTAGATTGTTTAAGTATCAAAATTACGTTGAAATTAAATCGAATTTCACGAAAAATGTTCACTTGTTTTGAAGTAATTTCTGGTGAAAATTGATTTCGTCTAACTTTCATTTACTCTTGTTCAATATCATTTAACAAAAATGTAGTCTATGAAAGTTGGAGTACAGGATATGTGTAATACTAAATTACCATTTTTAGCAGTCCAAACTTTACGAAATTTACAAATAAGATCGACTAAATCAGTGCTTTACGCGCGTTTACCTAAACGTCCATCAGAAAAAAAATCATTACTAATTTAGTGAGTCAGTTTTCAAAAAAATTATCTGTACAAATGCAAGATAAGAAGACGTGCTAATAGATACCAGTACTTGTTGTTTCTATTACGTAACAAAAGGTGGACAATTTCATCGACTCAATCTATCAATTTTACATTTTTGCGACTAAAATCGATACCGGCCTCTTAAAGCTGTGAGAGATATCGTAGTATTCGTAGCCGAATGACAGTTATGCTACGCGTAGCATTCGTAGCTGACTGACAGTTACATCACGATTGTAAGGGCCCCATTCGGATTTTGAAATAGACATCTGTTAGATATCTTTTAGACATCGCCAAGATACGATAACGATATGTTTAAGGTCTAACCTGTCAAATTTGACATTTGCGCGATTCTATATATAGAGATACTCTTCAACGATTTCCACAAGATATGGCTTAGAGATCCAATTCACATCTAATAGATATCACTCTATCTAACGTAAAAGTGACATTGGGTGCCCAAATTGCGCTGCAAAAGAGAACTAGTTGAAATCTAAACTATAACGTATCTAGAATGGATCTAGTACGTGTCGTCTCTTGTGAATATCTTGAAGTTCGAATGCGGCAGTAGGTCATCACGATTGGTATATTTAATTACTATACGCCTCTAGCTATAATGCTTTCTACAGCGCCTTGGTACATAAGTGTTGCTAGAACACAGATTATTTCCTGTTAAGGAGTTTGTCATTTACAAAACTATTCTGTTTTCTAGATTTCCTTAATGTAGTACGCAACCTGGAGCCTACAAATATTGGTTTGCCCCTAATAATTTCGCTGCTGACATCAATCGCTTTCCAAGAAACTTAGTCCACTAACTTACAATTATTTAACTATACATCACACTGGCACCCTTCCATTGTGTGGCAACTGTTTTGTCTCTATATATTTATTCGTCAATAGATTCCTTGACGCTTCGGAGCTCCTCGATTACCGCCTCGCTCAGACAACTCTCGAAGGCGTTTTGTTGTTCTGTTATTGGAATAAATTAATTCCTCACGAAGCTGACTTAGAACAAAGGAATCTTCATTGAAATACGTATTGAATGAGGCTCGGTTGCCCCAGTTAGATCCAATTAATAACACTTTAACGAAAGCGAGCGAAGTCAGGTTGCAAGCATTTCTTGTCTGTTTATTCGCTTTTGTTTACTGGCAAACAGATCAGACTTCATTATAACTTTAAACTTTTAATTGATGTCATTTTGTTAAATAGGTACCAAGGTAGGTATTTATTTAAAATTGAATACCTGTTTTAGAAATCTTTCGTGAGCAACCTGTCAGTACAAGGTTTTAAAATTGATAGTTTAGACCCTCCGGCCGGGGAACAATTCTGCAAAAGGATAAGTATACTTGGTCAACCAGATCTTGACAGTAGAAAAAGGCGGCAAATTTGAAAAATGTAGGCGCGAAGGGATATCGTCCCATAGAAAATTTGAATTTCGCGCCTTTTTTTACTGACAAGATTTGGTTGACCATCTATAACTTACTTTTTTCTTGTTACAGCATTTCGTTGTTCTTGTTTTCTGAGTTGTTTTCACTTTACGTCTGGAAATTTGTAGAATTTGCAGTCACTATATTCTCTTTTGTTTATACTCTTGTTAATCATAATCATTACTATCACTACACCTTATAAAACAAAGTCCCCCGCCGCGTCTGGCTGTTTGTGTGTTTGTATGTTCGCGATAAACTCAAAAACTACTGCACGGATTTTCATGCGGTTTTCACCTACCAATAGAGTGATTCTTTATGAATGTTTGTGTAATTTGTTAACCCGTGCGAAGCCAGGACGGGTCGCTAGTGTTTTTATAATTCGCAGCTGTTGTGGAGCGGCGGATATTTATGAAAATAAACGTTTGTTTTATTTTCTTTATCACATTAATATAACATTTATATAAGATCATACACTTTTTGTTATTTTTCACAATACATATATCAGAATTGACAGACAAAGAAGTGACACACATTTTAAAACCTTACAGTAGTGCTGTGCCAGTACGTTCATAGATCTCCAAACTATATGAAAATATAGTTTGTCAAAGGACTGTCTCTTTCAAATATAGACAGAGATAATCATACTATCTTTGTCTTACGCTAGTACTAGCACCCAAAAGAAAACTTGGAGGATATAATCAAACGGAGACGCCATGTCTGTAATTTTCTGTACAAAACAGTCTGCCGATTTTTGCGGGGGAGGGGAACGTCAAATGTATGCGTAACGTAAAAATAGCCATGTCAGATAAACGTCAGTCCATACATTGTGTATGACCGTTGGCCGCCTATTTTCGACAGAGGGGAAAGCCTGTTAATGGCTACTCCGTTTAGTTGTATCCTCCAAGAAAGAAAAGGATAGTTTTTTTTGTTCTTATTTGCTGACAAATTGGTTTGACCAACTATAGATCTCCAAACACATTTTATTGAAACGATAAGCCTGCTGATATGTCAAGAGGGCGCTGTTATTCTCATCTCAGGGTGGCAGTTCAGTATAGTATGAAAAAAATTGTTCCAGTGAAATTCCGCATCATGGCGCGTGATCATATATTCCTCAGTCAGTTTATCATCATATTATCATCATCTAACTTAATACCAATCAATGTTTACATGGGCCCCATACATTCCACGACGAGGGCAAGGCATGAGTGGTGGGGATAACTGACAGAACGGGATAGTCTTATGTATCTTTCACTAGGAGTAGCAGAGAAAGCGCTATTATTGTTTGTCTTTGTCGGAGTCTCATATTTTTTTATTCCCCACCGTAGTTTATGGTGGGATACAAACAATGCGTAACGTCAAATTGGTGTGAAACGGAGCCTGTTCACCTTGGCTCCCACTTTCCAGAATGTGTCCCTTCCCGTGACCAACCATCTTGAGCTTCTTGGTCTAAGTCTAAAACCCAACCTAAACTTCGGGTCGACTATTGAGTCCAGGGCTAAAACTGCTGCCAAGAAACTTGGTGTCCTATTTAAGGTGAGGCGGTATTTCACGCCGAATCAGCTTCTCTCCCTATACCAAGCACAGGTCCGCTCGTGCATGGAATACTGCTGCCACCTTTGGGACGGTTCCGCCAAGTATCAGCTGGCGGCCCTGGACTCAATAGAGCGCCGGGCTCATAGACTTTTAGGCGATGACCCAGCTGTCAAATCAAAGTTACAGAGCCTCGATCATCGCCGACGAGTCGCATGTCTATCGGTGTTCTATCGGATACATTCTGGAGAATGCGCACAAGAGCTGCATGACCTGATTCCACCTTCCCCTTTTCATCATCGGACGTCCAGGCGCGGGGAGCGAATGCACCCGTTCGTGGTTAACATCCCATTTGTCCGCACAAAACGATTTGCCTCGTCTTTTTTGGTAAGGACGGCTAAGGAATGGAATGCGCTCCCGTCATCCGTATTCCCTGAGAAATATGACCTCGGTCTCTTTAAAGCTAGAGTGAATAGGCTATTACTGAACCGGTGAGCTCCATCTTAGGCTCTGTCTTCACTTTCCATCAGGTGTGTCTAGAGCCAATCGCCGATCAGTTTAACATAAAAAAAAAAAAAAAAAAAAACATATGAACAGTGCAAAGATTATCAGGAAAAATATTGAAATCAGTGTTTCGTGTGCATGTAGTAGTACTTAACAATTCAACAAATATGGTGAATTGCTCAGTTTTGCGCTGTACAAGTGACTGCCGGCAAAAACAGGACAACGTAACATTTCACAGGTAAATACAGTATTTTATACTTCGGTCACATTATCATGCTTAGTAACAGCATCCTACAATCTATATCAATTAAAATCTGAGTAGAAAAAGCATTTACAGTAAATAATAACTCGGGTAAAAAAATTAACCTATAAATATTTCCTGATAAATTAACCGACCAAATTACGTACGCATATTGACAGTAAGCCGTCACCCTTTTAATAACGTGTATTCAATTTAGTCGCATAGCTATTATTCGAGGGATACCAGCCCGCGATGCATATCATTACCCCAAAATTCGGGTATTTTGTATTTTAATAACATTTTTATAAATAATTTTGCTGTAGAATAACACAATAAAACATATACGAACAATAAAATTGAACTGTGTTTAAATTAGAATGTAAATTATATTCTTTCTAACGTTATAGCGGGTTTTGCCACGACTCAGATAATCTAATTCTATGATATGCTGCAGGCACTAATTCTTAATTTTGCAATAAGAGTGACAGATTACAAAATGAATATTTCGTTTATTACCTCCAGATTTCCACAAGATGCAGGCACGCGTGCTAAATGGATTTTAGCAACCGGAAGGAGAAACTGGGCACCGACGCAAAACTGCCGGATATGCTCAAAGCATATCTCTATGTAACATCTGTGTTAACCATGATTCTAGCAAATAAATAAATTACAATTACAATTACAATTACATATTACGAAAACCTACCTTTTCTATTTCTTCCTGTGGCACACAGTATGCTAAAAATTCTTTCTTTAGGCGTACTTGTAATATGTATAATGAATCGCTTAATGATATAGACATTTTTGTTCATAGTTTGTCCGTTTTCAAGAACAAAGTTCGGCATATTTTGTTTACTAGTAATTGAAAAATTGTTTCATTTCAAGTAAATATTTTGCATTATTTTCTTAATTTATTTGCGTGTTGAACTCACAACTATACCTACGGGTAATTTATAATTAAGTAACCTATTTACTTTTCATTGTAATAGTCAACTTAGTAACTTATGAAACTTTAGGCCTATTTTTAGTCATTTTTGTAAGACTTATTTGTAAAAAGCTGTTTGTATACTAAATAAATTAAAAAAAAAATTGGCCCATTGATATTTTATTTATCGCTGCGTCTTACGTAGGCGAACAACTCGCGAACGTGATTAAAATTACCCCAATATTTGATAATATTGGGGTAATTTTTACCTATATGGTATCCCCGGGTTTGTGACGTCATCTATGTCTATCCCTTACGGGGGCACGCGGTAGGCCACATCTATAGAAATACTACCATCTATGTTCCACGATAGATGCGATGTCAAAATGCGTTGATGACAAACTTCTTCGTCAAACTATCAAACTATTATTTTATCGAGCCTTCATTTGTCAAAGTATGTATTATACATAATGCATTGCTGACTAAAAAAGCTGTGTATTTACAAATGTTTATTTATTTAATTTGTGAATTTACTTCCAACTATATATGCAGAGAGATGGCAAATCTAAACACATATAGGTGCTACTCACTTAATTACAGTCAATTGTGAATGGAAACGTGGAGGGTGTAACGTGAATCTCGAGTTTAAAATCCAGAACGAAGAATTATTCGCAATCTTAACTTAATTTTTGATGTCAATCACTTAAATCAAATTCTACATTAACTTTTAATATACTTCAATGAAGATCTCCAAAATAAAGAGTAGGTTACTTGTAATGGTAACTGTGGTAAGCCTGAAAAACATGGGTGACACTAGCTGGTGACCGTCCACAGTGGCATACTGTGCAGACGCACGTGCGTGAATTTGAAGCCAGGCGACGCTCAGAACTCGACACTAAGCGTGACGAGCTAAAGGCCAGACCACCTGTGGCCATCACATATAAGTAATTACGTCGGAGGGGTGCTGACCTGCAGCGAGTGTGGCCGTACATTTGCTGCAAAGATTGGCTATGACAGTCACCTGAGAGCGCACCAGCGACGTTCTCAGCGGTAGATACTCGTGTGCTCGCGTAGCAGTCGCTGTGGCCGAAAACGGCTAGGAGATGATGGTGATGGTAAGCCCGTCGTTCTCAGCGGTAGATCCTCATGTGCTCGCGTAGCAGTCGGTGTGGCCGAAAACGGCTAGGAGATGATGGTGATGGTAAGCCCGACGTTCTCAGCGGTAGATACTCGTGTGCTCGCGTAGCAGTCGCTGTGGCCGAAACCGGCTAGGAGATGATGGTGATGGTAAGCCTGATTTTCTCCATTGAGTTATTATTACTATAGAGAAGCCATACCAAACAATCGTAACCTGTACCACGCGATTTTGGTCGCTGGTTGGACCAAAACGTGGTAAGCGCCGTAAAATTCATGGTGCTTACGCATTTAGGTCGCGAGATTCACGCTCGGCTTCTATGGTTTGTTGTCAAAACGTAGTAATAATAGTTCAATGTTTTTAACTCGTATGTATTTATACTTCATAATACATAGTAATTTGGTAGTTTTAAGTTACATAGGTAAAAATTAACCGCGGTTAAGTAACCTATACTTAAATAATACCTATATACTTGATGAGCTACATTGATTTTAACCTCGTTCTAATAAGCATGATGCGAACCTTCATTTCCAGTATAAAAAAAACCGGCCAAGTGCGAGTCGGACTCGCGCACGGAGGGTTCCGCACCATCAACAAAAAATAGAGCAAAACAAGCAAAAAAACGGTCACCCATCCAAGTACTGACCCCGCCCGACGTTGCTTAACTTCGGTCAAAAATCACGTTTGTTGTATGGGAGTTGGGAGCCCCACTTAAATGTTTATTTTATTCTGTTTTTAGTATTTGTTGTTATAGCGGCAACAGAAATACATCATCTGTGAAAATTTCAACTGTCTAGCTATCACGGTTCGTGAGATACAGCCTGGTGACAGACAGACGGACGGACGGACGGACAGCGGAGTCTTAGTAATAGGGTTTTACCCTTTGGGTACGGAACCCTAAAAAAGATCAAATTGTATGCTACTACGCCGGAAATAGAGTTCGTAACTAATTTATCTCAGATTCTCTGACATAAAACTGGTTTTTAGTTGCGGATTATCGACTGCCGACTTTTAGCTACTACCTATCATGAAACATTTTCTGCTTACTTGACTGAAGCAAAGCTTATTATTTGTAGCATTATTGACACAGGCTGTGTTTTAGGCCCCTGATTTGGATAACCGATAAGAGTAGTATCCCAAGTAACAAAATTTGGTACTATAAAAGTCCTGAGAACATTTTGGAGCGTGCTAATTAGTGTTCATGATTAGCACTATAATGGTGTTGTAAATTTTTCCAAAACCCCAAATAGGCCCTAGTTTTATCACTGATTTATTCTATAAACATTACATAAAGGCTCTCACGGTGATAAATCAGCTCTATGGTTGAAATGTAAAAGTGACGAGAAACGCTTTTTAGTACTAAAATAGTGCTGTCTGCAAAGTTTATGTCGCAATTTGGAATTATAAAAGTAACCAAAACATGCTTATAGTGCTATTTTGCACCGTAAACGATTCCAGTGATCTTTTTAGATAACGATAACGGGTTAGAATTAAGTTAATTAGTTAGCAACGTACCAGGTAACTTTTATGGTACTATATAGCACTATAGAAAAACCTTCATGACTTTTACAGAACAAGGCTAGTTCTTTTATAGCGATGTTGAGAGAGCTTTTAAAAAGCTAAAACGTTAGGGTCGTGAAAAGCCCTTTTATAGTGCAGATTGATCCTCTAATGTTTGTGTTTACGATACTGCTACAATACTTTTATAGTACAATACTAGTACTATAAAAGTTATTGTGAAGCATTATTAGTGCAAAATAGGTACATAAAAGCGCCAGTAAAGTCGTCTATAGTATTAAATAGTACCATAATCGCTTATTGCGTATCTATTACAGTGCAGCACTTTAAATATTCTTTTGTACGGTGCTATAAGCGTTCTAAGAGCTAAATTATAGAACTTAAATGCTCTTTAATCTTATAGAGCCAAAACGCTCTGTTGAAAACCTTTATAGTACAAGCAGTCACAATGGTTACCATTATAGGCCTACTATATCACTGTTTGGTGATATAATGCCTTAGTTATAGAACCTTTTGTCACTTGGGATGCTACTGATAGATAGTAGATTAATATAAGATAGATATTTAAGTTTTCTATTGAAGGGATTGTTATTTCCATGTTAAAAACCATTTAATGCATAATACGAGTAGCTGTTCATTAACATTAAACCATTTTTAAAGTATGTGCCATTCCGTAAAGCAAATTGTCTTTCTTATTCCTCTCTATATTATTCTCCTTAAATAAACGGTGAAACATGCAGGGACATAAAAACACGTCCTTCTGTAAAAATTATTATTTAATTTTTAGTTAGCTCTCATATTATACCTACATCTTGTATATTTCCGTTCCTAATAGCATAGCTCGATGCCTCGAGCAAGTACATTTTGCATACAGATGACCAGGTATATGAGGATGTTAGGAAATGGAACGGAAAGGGTCGCAACAGAAAGGTCGAGGGAAGGAAGTCATCGTGCCGTATATTATTCGAAATTGGAACTTGTTGGCATTCTCATATCTTACCGGACCTACCTACGTAGCCTGCTAATTTACCTATGGAAAGATATATTAGGATCTCAGATAAAAGGAACTCTTAGGTTGGCTGATAGTAAAGGGGTTATTTCAAAGCCTTTGGGCCCGATTCGGATTTTGAAATAGACATCTGTTAGATATCTTTTAGACATCGCCAAGATACGATAACGATATGTTTAAGATCTAACCTGTCATATTTGACATTTGCGCGATTCTGGAGATACTCTTGAACGATTTCCACAAGATATGGATTAGAGATCCAATTCACATCTAATAGATATCTAACGTAAAAGTGACATTGGTTGCCCGAATTGCGCTGCAAAAGAGAACTAGTTGAAATCTAAACTATAACTAGTGTCCGACCGAAACATGTTTTTTTGCCGAAACCGAAACCGAAACCGAAGGTTCGGCTTTGGCCCCAGTTTCGGCCGAAACCGAAACCGAAACCGAACCTTTTGTAGACTTGTGAAAATCGTTGAAAATATGTCACTAAACCGCTTTTTAGAGAAGAGGCCAATTCGTAGAAATTACCTTATTTACGATTTTCGTAGGAAGGTTTATACCGGATTGGACTAAAGCAAAGGGGGTGCAGTACTTAAAAAAAAATCATCAGATTGATGTTATTATGACGCCTCTTTTTCATGATCTTATCCTAGAGAATACGCTTTTGATTTTAGACAAAAGTTATTCCTTAAACATGCTTATTTTAGCGTATTCTCTACGATAACACAATAAAAAATAGGTGTTATAATGACACAACATTCATCGAAATTTTTACTGTCCTAGATTGTCCCAACTTTCCGGTCAAATATCTTGGCAATTTTCGATTTTAGAGAATAGTTTTTCCTACAAAACATGCTTATTTTAGCGTTTTGATTGATTTTTTTTAAGTTTTTTACGATTCCTATACATTTTGCACTTTTGGTCAAAAAATCTGACTTTTTTGTGCACCCCCTTTGCTTTAGGCCGACCGAAAACATCCAAAAATTACACATTGCAGAGTTGATTAAGAACTGCTCTACATTGATAATTACTGAATGGATTATTCTAAAATACATACCAAGTGAAGTGACTGTGAATATCCTCTATATAATGTTCAAAAATAATTAGTCAGAAATATTAAAAAAATAAGAGAAGTAGGTACATCAATTAGAATAACAGTATAATTTACTGTTATGGGAAACTTCTAAAATACATTTTTCTACTCCAGCACTTAAATGTGTCAATTAAATGACTGACAGTGATATCTAAAGCAATGTCATTTGAATGATTTGCCTATAGGCTCATAAGATGACTGCTAGCAGTCATCTTATGAGTATAATACAACTGCTTTATTTTTTTTAAAGATACAAGTTCCGATCATCTTTTTTCATTTCATTTCATTTCATTTATTTTATGCATAAACCATGGTTATAATAAGGTGTTACATAAACATTTGGTACATGGTCGCCCTGCAAGGGCGTAGCACTGTCTTAAAAACTAGTTTAAAACTAAAAAGTTTATTATACCTACAAAACACGATCATTTTTAAAATTGTTAGTTGTAGTAGAAATATAACAGTAATAAGTAATAAACAATTCACAATAAATATAGAACATTGATGATTTATCGTCAAGAAATAATTATAGTAAATTGGAATTATAATAATAAAATTAGTTAAATGTCAAGTCGTTACAGTTATAGTTTGTTAAATTATCATCAAAATACTCAGTTATGGTATAATAACATTTTGAGACAAGTAATTGTTTTAGGCGTCTTATGAAGGTAAAATCTAGTTCTTCGTTTCTAAGTACGTCTGGTAATTTATTGAAAATTTTGATTGCCATGACGTATGTGCTTTTTGAATGCATTTTCAAATTTGATGAGGGCAGCATAAGCATGTTTCTGTGCCTAACTGAGTGAGCTCTAGACAAAACCTCTTCTCGTTTTTTGAACATACTAATATTTTTTCTAATGAACTTACATATTTCTAGAATATAAATTCCTGGTAGAGTCAGTAAATTGTGTTCTTGGAAATGTGGCTTGCATGTATCTGGTATATTAATGTTTGCTATTATGCGAACGAGTTTGAATTGAGTCTTGATTGAAAGAGGTATGTTTTCATTTACAATAATAACTCTTTTTTTTTTAAATAATAACTCAATTTTTTTTAAATAATAACTCTTTTTTTTTAATAATAACTCTTTTTTTTTAATAACGACTCTTTTTTTTTTTTTTTTCGCTGCAGCTGTCATAGAAAAAGTAATGTATGCAACAGCTCATAATTGGTTCTTAAAATTCTCGGGTCTTTTTTTACAAAACTCGACTACGTCTCGTTTTGTAACTTCGACCCTTGAATTTTAAGAACCCTTATTATATCACTGTTGCATAAACTACTATTTTTTTACTGTAAACATACCAAGTGAGGTATTAAATGATTTATGAGTAAATTACAAATAAATATATAATATAACATACTATACCATTTCCACTATTTGGGCGTTTAAAATATATTTGTAATCAGCTGACAAAGCCCTTTCTTTTCATACCCCACATGGTATGTTTTCAGTAAAAAAAAAATAGTATTTAGTAGTCTACTGTGACAGTTTATATTATTATTCAACTTGATGTACTTTTCTTATTTTTGGATATATTTGGTTAATTATTTTTAGACATAGTATAGAGAATAGTCGCAGTCATTTTGTATAAAAGTTGGACTAATCCATTCAGCCATTTTCAATTTAGAGCAGTTCCAATCCAACTCTGGATTGTCCAAATTTTGAAAGTATTCTAATAATTTGTTAGACCAAGTGGTGAACATGTTAAACTATGTTGTGTATTTGGAACCTACTCACTAAGCCCTTTCATTTGGTACCACACATGGTATGTTTAAAAGAAAAGTTTACAACTTTGTACTGCTGACTTTATGACGTCATATAAACTTATTCCACCACTTTATGAAGCGACAACATGCATTTTGATAATCAGTAGACCATGCTGATTCCAACAATACCACTTGTTGGTACGAGTATAAACCTTTTTAGTCCTACGAAAGTTGCTATTCTTCAACTTGGCCACTCCACTAGTACACATACACATTAAGACTGCGTCGCCCGTCCAGTGGCGCCTTGATTAGGGGAATTTTATAATAAAGCAATTAATTTATGTATACATTAATCAGCATATTAATATTGTTGTCCTACTTGTTCCCCAACTTTTGATCTTTGTCACATGTTTAGTTTCATAGTACGGCCGTTTTTTGGCCGAACCCGAAACTACAGCCGAAACTAGATTTTTTGGCCGAAACTGGCCGAAACCGAAACCGAAACCGAACCTTCGGTCGGACACTAACTATAACGTATCTAGAATAGATCTAGTACGTGTCGTCTCTTGTGAATATCTTGAAGTTCGAATACGGCAGTCTGTGTCCTTTGCAATCGGAGTAAATGTTCCGTTTCACGAAATAACAAAACATCGTTATCAATATGTTAAGTATGGCATTGCTAAAAAAATCTGCAAAACGCATTAAGTTATTAAACTGTTATTTTTATTCCCACTATTTTGTGCTAAACCAGCATACGATCCGCCTGATGGTAAGCGGCTACCATAATGTATGGACGCCAGAAACTCCGGGGGTGTTACATACTCGTTGTCGATACTTTGAAACCCATCCCGTCTCGTCCCGTCCCGTCGATAATGTTGTGTAGGTTCAATACGCTTGAAAATAAATAAGCTATTATCCTGAAATGGATTTGCAATTTGCAATTTGTATATGGGTACTGCAATTTGCAATTTGCAATTTGTATATGGGTACTGCCTGAAATAAAAGCTTTTTATTTTATTTATTTTATTTTTTTATTTATTTATTCGCCTAATTTCCAATTTTTAATTAAACTTGTTCCTCTAAACCTGTGTAAGTGGCTGTAAGCTGAAAAATATTGCCAGCACCCCCATAAAGTTTACAATAAAGCTACAAAGAAAGCGAAAGCATCATGAAGAAACCTTTATTAGAAAACTTTCGTATCCAATATAAAGCTAAAGACAGGAAATCTATGAATGCCAATGCTTACTTACAGCTTTAGAAAAAGAGATATATGATATACCGCCTATCGGCCTATTTAAAGGGGCCGGGCCGCTCTTTTATCAAAAAATGAGGATACAATTTTAATTCACAATAATATTTCACATTATACGGCATCATACTACAAAGCCCATTAAAATGCATAAAACTACGTATTGTTAAATTATGTGTTTTACGAAATAAATGAGACGAGTGGTAACTAGAAAAGTCTAACTCGTATTATTCAAACCACCCATCATAACATAGGTATATTATAATGTCAATAGTTCGACACGCAACCATCACTACATTTGCGCAAACATCTGAAGACAGATCCCAAGGCTTTACCTTCTGAATCACTGGTCCTCAAGTTGGCGATAAGTTAATCCATCTTCCCTATTAAACTTTTCGGGGTGTTTCCTGATTTTAATCGCATCTCGTACGATTCGAGGTTATTAATGCTAAGCTAAACATCGGAAATAAAGACAAAAAATATGCGATAGACTTGATAAAATTATGATTTATTATGTGTTCAAAACGCGAAAGTTCACACGCTCCGAATGTCGGACTTCTCCTATTAACTATTATTACCAGTCATATTCATTTAGCATTTTTTTTATTGTTCCAGATAAAATGAGGTCGTTCAGTGCCAGTGCTAGTGCCAAAGTGTAGTACAAATGTGCCACCATGGGTTGCACGCCAAGCATGCTCCTAGACCACAAGAGCCGGCGACGCGACAGCAATGGGTCCCAAGAGGCCGCGTTGGCTAAGGTCGCGCCGACGCCTGTGTGCAACAAGGCGGTGCAAGCGGCGCGGGCGCCGCGAGCGTCGCTGGAGTCCGACGGCTTCAGCATACAGCTGTCGAGCAAGAAAGACAGCTATGTCTCGCAGATGGGGAACAACTTCGCTACGCAGTTGCATATAAAGAGGATATCGGGTAAGTTCTTGCCGTATACAGCTTAATAAACACGTCTGTAATGTTACACCACTAGGTACATTTCAATTATTGAATCGTTTGATTAGCTTAAAAATGATCAATAAGGTTCAAAATGTTACGCTGACTAAAACTATGTAGCGGTATAAATATAGTTTTAAAATTTACCGTAACTGCTTGTTACTGTGGCCTGTGGCCTTAGTAGGTAAGTACTTCTCAATACGGAACGGAACTGTAATGTCCAGCAGGAAGAGTATAAATAGAAACAGTAATACCATATATTAATTATGAGATATTCACCGCGTTATCCTTCATGATTTATTAAAACAGCTTTGAGCAATTTGCCGTCCGCTTGTTTGAAATAATTGTAGCCAAGTCTTATATGCGATATAGATGAATTAAAACCTAATGAGCAATGTAAGTAAAATAGAAGAGTTGTACAAAATGGAATATTGCTATTACTTATTTTTTATGTTATGATAATAATCCTACAGAACTAACACGCACTATTGTTTTACTCTATATTTTTATCACAATTTACAACTTATTTTATCAAAAACTTTATATGGTTAGTTCAATTGAAACGGTGACAAAATAAATAAATTAAAAAAAAGTAAATCCGACTTCAAAAAGGATAAAATAGAATAGTATCCCGTTTTATGTGCGCTAGCAACTGAAACGTTTGAAGTCGGTGCCAAGCCTAATGTTAAGCCTGCACTGAATGACAGTTTTGCTTAGAATGTGTAAGGTTGCTGAAATTAATCACCAGGCGCACCATATAATCTAAATCCCAGTACTTAGTTATTCCAATAATTCCAGTAATTGTTAATCCAGATACGATTAAAAGTATTTTGTTATCTACGCGCTTGGGTGGTCTAATAGTTACCTGTAAGGAAATGTCTGAACAATTCGTTCGTACCTGACCCGGGCTCTGTAGTTATTTAGCTATCGTTAAATAAAAGAAAAACATTGCTTAGTTTCAGGTGTTATTCAACAAAATGTTTATTGAAGTTTACAAACATGTGAAGTATGCGGGATTTTAAGAATGGATTATACGTTATATGTATTTTTCAAGAGCGCTTAGTTCTTTTTTCATATTATATAATTCAATTTTTACAAAATTAACCCTTTTCGTTTCAATAAATTTTTTTTATAATCATTCGAGACAAATAACAGTTTTTTTAACAATTTCGGTCCTTCATGCCCGTCTTTTAAGTGTTTGGTTTCTATGGCTTCTGATTCTGAAGTATCGGAGTGTTCCGATAATAAGTTTGAATTTTTGGGATCATTATGCTCGTTTTCACGTGGATCACAATCTCCATTTTCATTGCAGTCATTAGCTTTTTTATTTAACAACTCTTTTATTAATTTAGATAAGACATAAACGGCAGATACTGATTCGCATTTTCCCTCTCCTAAGGGACAGGATCCTCTTTCAAATAATGCAAGGCTATTAAGTATTTCCTTTAAAATTTTCGCGTCCACCTCTTGCCCGCTTTTCCATCCATAGTTTCCCCAGTTTGTTACCTTAACTTTCCTTCCGTCGTGAGCATCGAGTTGCTGATTATCAAGCTTTTTCTTGTCATGCTTTTTTTTTGCCTTTTTCTGACAACTGCACATAGTTATCGATAGTAATACAAAAACGACGAAAATAATCACCTGCCAAAATATTTCAATATATTCATTCATCATAATTGTTATCATTTATATTCATAATTAGGAGGGTATTTTGCCACACAAGTTTGTCATTTGTAGAAATATTATAGTATTATAACGAACTTACCATATCGCCTTTCATGTTTGACCGCCTCTGTTTGAGACCCACTGAACTGAGAGAGAAAAGAAAGGTACTATTAATATACTTTTCGTACTTACATACTGATACTAATTAATTTGTTTCGCCGATTAATGTTTCAAACGTAAAATATCAATTTCAATTAGCACCCAGATCGTTATCTGCCTTATTTCTTGTAATCACTCCTAATTTGACATGTACAGCTATTTAACTTATTGTGCAAGATTACGTCACTACCTATATTACCTATACGATACAAGTGCGGTTGTGAGTTTTTGCCAAATAATTAGATGCCTTAAACGAACTTAAAGTGCATTCTGTTAACTAGAAATAGTCTGTTACAGTATGTATAGGTGAACCAGGATCTATTGAGGGTGCGCCATGTTGCGGAATTTCACTGGAACTAATTTTTTCATACTACACTGAATTGTCACCCTATACATGAGAATAACAGCGCCCTCTTGACAATTATCATATATTACTGGTCAGGCTATAGCTTAATGGATGTTGCACGGCGGCTACAATTACTATTAATTACCTACTACAATATCTTATACAAGACAAACGATTATAAATGGCAATTTAGATCCGATCGACGTTAATTATTGAATTGATTGTGAAATATCCCATAAACTTCAATATAAAATGCCAATGGCATACGAACTGACTGATGACTGACCGACGACGGACAAAGACAACATGACATAAATAGCTATAAGGCATCCGTTTTGGCCATTATATTTAAGTAATGCTGAAATAGTTATTTACGATACAAGTGCGGAAAAGAGGAAATTCGAAACGAGTGGGGATATATTAAAACACGACCGAAGGGAGTGTTTTAAATCGACATGAGTTGCGAATTCCCTATTCGCACGTGTATTGTACAACGTTTTACAGTACATATGCCCCTTTATATATTTGACATAGCAACGAAAAGTGCTTATTTACGCACTAGTGCGGGAAAGTAGCACCATAAGTACTGTAAAGGTACTTATTATGGTTTTGTCATTGCTTGCTTATTCTTCTTAAGGTTCCTACTCGAAAAATTTGAGGGAGAAACGCGTGTTAATCAAATATTATATCCAATTCGTCCATCTCTATGCAGATAAGGAAAAACATTTTTTTTTTTGCAAAACGAGCTAAATAGCCATCAATGCGAGAGGAATTAAATAGTAATCCCAAGTCGCTTCTCGGAAACATTGATTGACTGCAATGTTGGCAATGATTAATTAGTTAATGGCTTTGCGCGTCGACCAACAATTACCGGATTTCCAGTTTATATATGGTTTATATGCTGCATCTCTACATAAGTATTATAGTAATTCAGTAATTTACTAATTTTTACTGATGACATTTATAGTGCAATGGATGACGGTTATAGTGTGGACGCTATTTATACTGATTTTTCCAAGGCACTCGACAAAATTTGACACTATAGGTACGCTATTGTCTAAGCTTTGGAGGCTTGGTATACATGGCGACCTCTTTCCCTGGATCAAATCCTACGTTGAAAACAGGAGTCAGGCGGTTGTCTTGTTGGGCTATCAATCTCAGTGGATGCCTGTTAGTTCTGGAGTGCCTCAGGGCTCTCATTTAGGTCCTTTGCTCTTTACGCTTTATGTGAATGACATGACTAATCACATCCAGAACTCTAAAGTATTACTTTACGCAGATGACACAAAGATTTTTAGGATAGTTAAAAATATTAGCGATTGCGAAAAATTGCAAGATGATTTAAACAATTTAGTTAGCTACTGTGAAATAAATAACCTGTTTCTTAACTTAGATAAATGCAATATCATCACTTTCTCAAAAAACCGGCCAAGTGCGAGTCGGACTCGCGCACGGAGGGTTCCGCACCATCAACAAAAAATAGAGCAAAACAAGCAAAAAAAAAAAACGGTCACCCATCCAAGTACTGACCCCGCCCGACGTTGCTTAACTTCGGTCAAAAATCACGTTTGTTGTATGGGAGCCCCACTTAAATCTTTATTTTATTCTGTTTTTAGTATTTGTTGTTATAGCGGCAACAGAAATATATCATATGTGACAATTTCAACTGTCTAGCTATCACGGTTCGTGAGATACAGCCTGGTGACAGACGGACGGACGGACGGACAGACGGACGGACGGACGGACAGACGGACGGACGGACGGACAGCGGAGTCTTAGTAATAGGGTCCCGTATTTACCCTTTGGGTACGGAACCCTAAAAAGAAAAATAAATAAAAAAGAATTAAAAAATTAAAAATAAACAAAAATAAAACCAAAATAACGTAACTTAATATAATATCTTTTTAAAAAAAAGGGAACCGCCTTCAAAAAACCAACCCACTGAAAAGTAGAAAATAATTTTTATATGGCACCCCTTTATGTGTCCAGTCCCTATCCCGTCGTAAAGCAAATTTTTGCCAAAACGTAATTAATACCTAATAATAAGAAAATTAATAATCATCCGGGTAATTACTTAGTTTTTGAAGTCGGTGCCAAACTAACATTTTTGAGAACCGATATTTTAGACAACGAAGAACGCTGCACTTACTTGCATTATAAAGGCATACTTAGTTTACTCATTAATTTAGTTCTTGTAGGTACTACGTACTCGTATTTTTTTTCTCATTGGTAGTAAAGAATGTTTTTGTTGGTTTGGTACCGCCTTCAAAAATAAGTAATTACCTGGATGATTATTAATTTTCTTATTATTAGGTATTAATTACGTTTTGGCAAAAATTTGCTTTACGACGGGATAGAGACTGGACACGTAAAGGGGTGCCATATAAAAATTATTTTGTACTTTTCAGTGGGTTGGTTTTTTGAAGGCGGTTCCCTTTTTTTAAAAAAGATATTATATTAAGTTATTTTATTTTGGTTTTATTTTTGTTTATTTTTAATTTTTTAATTCTTTTTTATTTATTTTATTTTATTTTTTACTTTTTAGTGATAGGTAGGTACTTCATTTATTTTAGGTTTTGGGCTAAAATACTAGTTTGTTAGGCTCTCCATTTAATATTGGGCTAGTAACTACCTACTAATACTAATGTTGGTGATGGCCTAACTCGACGATAATCGCGACACAACATAATATGACGTTTTAGTGCTAAACGATTTGTATGTATATTCCTCCCACTCCCATTCCCATTCCCAGTCTCAGTCCGAGTCCGCCTCCCACTCCCACACCCACTATTTTATCTAAATCGGTTTCAGCAACTTAAATTTGTTGGTAGGTAGTATACGGATAGCATGGCCACCTACGGGGTCCAATTGGTTTTTCAAACCATCCATGTACTGTACACTATAACCTTCTGCAGAATGTAACACTTTTCTGAAAACCGCATCAAAATCGGTTCAGCCAAACGCAAGATAATCACGAACAAACATACATACACACATACATACATACATACATACATACGGGTCAAACTGAGAACGTCCTTTTTTTAAGGCAGAAAAAAGTTAATCGACCCACCTAGTGGAACTCTGCAACATAGGCACACGACGACAAGTCGGTTAACCAAAACAAAGTGTGCCTATGATGCACCAAACCTGAGTTCCACTAGGTACAGCAAGGGTTCAGCGTCAGCTTTATCTTGGGTACTGCTCTCCCAAGTGCTCATCAAGATGTGACGGATGACCAAAATAGCGTGGGCCTATGTTGCACCAAACCTGAGTTCCACTAGGTACAGCCAGGGTTCAGCATCAGCTCTATCTTGGGTACTGCTCTCCCAAGTGCTCATCAAGGCGTGTCGGATGACCAAAATAGCGTGAGCCTATGTTGCTCCAAACCTGAGTTTCACTAGGTACAGCCAGGGTTCAGCATCAGCTCAGATCTATGTATACTAAAACCTTCTCCAGAATGTAAGAAACACTTTTCTGAAAACCGCATCAAAATCGGTTCAGCCAAACGCGAGATAATCGCGAACAAATATACATACATACATACATACATACGGGTCAAATTGAGAACCTCCTTTTTTTTGAAGGCGGTTAAAAATGTAATTAATTACTCCTACACTCTATCCGGTAAAACCTTAAACAGAGTAACCGAAATCAGAGATCTTGGTGTGATTATGGATAGCAAACTCACTTTTATCCCACACATTGATAAAATGCTGGCAAAATCATATAAACAGTTAGGATTCATTATGCGTGTTGGCAAACCATTTAAAAGCCGCCTAACATATAATAGTACATTATTGTCGAGGTTCGGAAGTAGCTACTTGCAGGCTGAGGATTCGTTTTAAACGGACGACCTTGGGAGTCCGTTTAATTGAATCCGAAGCCAGCAAGTAGCCTTCCAGCCGAGTCATATATAGTGCTTTTCTCAAAAATGGTGCAAGAAATAGAAATATTTTACAGAAGCAACGTTCTAATTTTCACAGAAAAAAGTAAAACCATTAAAAAGATTTGGTTGCCGCCTTAAAAAAAAAAAAGAAGTGTATTTTTCTGCTGAAAATACGCCAACGTATTTGAGACACCTAAATAGTCGCGGTACCAACATTACAATAATAAGTGCTGATCATCTGTTTGGCTGTTTAATGGACCTATGCCTTCATTTGATATGGCCATTTAAAGTTTTAAAAAGTGTGGAACTCGTTAAATAATGGAATTTGTATGCAACATTGCAGTCCCGAAATCGAGACTGCAATGTTTTTAACTTTTTAATTTTTTGAATGACCATAAACTACGCACTTCGCGACCTATTTTTTAACCGGCAACGTCGACTTTGCCGTCCATTTTTGAGAAAAATTCTTTACAATACCTAGTTTTTTTCGAAGTCACCTTGAATTTTGTAGCTCTGTATGGAAACCTTTTTACAAAGTACACATTGACAGAATTGAGCGACTCCAAAAAAGATTTATTAAATCACTGGCCTTTAGGACTAGACTGGCTTATACTGCTGACTATACCGATAATTGTAAAAGTTTAAATATACAAACTCTTAGTGACCGTCGTGATTCCAATGATTCCGTTTTGCTCTTTAAGATTTTCCGTTCGCAACTAGATGCCCCTATTCTTTTACATAAAATCTGTTTTAGAGTTCCGCGAAGACGAGAGCGCCGTTGTCGTAAAAAAAACTTATTTTCTATTCCATTCAGCAGGACTGGTTACGGTGGGAATGTATTCATCAAACGCGCATGTAAACTATTTAATGAGAACCTTAAACTTAATGATGTAGACTTTTTTATTAACTGTACACTAACACAACTTAAGAATGCATTTAAATATTGAATTTAACAATCATTTATAACTTCCTTAACGCACTTACAATGTATTTTCGACAGAGGTATCAAATCATTGATTTACAAATTTTTATAGTAATTGTAAAATACAAATTAAGTCTTTCTCTTATGTGATTAATAGCCACGGACCTATTTATATGTTTTTTTTTTCTGTTATGAAACTATAGGTCTATTCTTATTTTCTTTAAAATATGTACCTACATAAACCATGTATGACTGTTTGTTTCTGAATAAATAAAAAAAAAAATACTTTATAGGTTTTAAACTTAAACGAATAACGCATAGACAGATAGTCCCCATACGGCTGACCTGTCAAAAGTGAAGCCGAAACTCGATCAATGTGTGCGTGCGAGGCTCGTGTTTTACGCTCAGCAACACACACATATATACAAAAAAGTGTTGCCAGTATATAGTACTATATAGATATTTCTCTCAAAGTGGGGTATTTTAATTATAAATTGAAATAAAATAATGAAATACTTAAAAATTTATATTTTTTATGCAATTATACAAGGAACTTCAATTAAGCGTATTTATTTTAGAATTTAAACGTCCGTTGAGGAAAAAAATCACTACACTGGCAACATTTATAAGAAATGGCGGCTGAAGAAACTTAGGATTTTTGTATTTACGACTACGCAAAAATATCACATTAAACTCGATACTTACGCGTGAAATGTAATGTCAGTCTGTTTGTTTTTATAATATGATGTGTAGGCGATAGTCGAGGGCCGGAGCCCCGTAGGCCTACATGCGAACCTAAACCTCTTCGATAGTCTGCAGTTGAGTGCTCTTCAGTAATCGACCTCTTGATACTTTTACCGGCTGCAAAGCTAATGCACCCACGAAGACCTAGCCTACGCTCAGGGACACTAATTGGAAAGTCAACGGAAACACAATTCGAATTTACACTGTCTATAATGGTCATTAAAATGTTACTTTTACAAACACAGTCTATAATTTTATACCGCATTTAAGTCTGATAAAATACAAATGAGAAAACACTAGAAATCTAGAATAATACAGCTATAGCTTCCAGAACGTTCCCGAAAGAAAAACCTCGAAATGAATACGTATCGCTATGCGAACCGGTGAAGACGCACTGCCTGCGCGAGCGGCGCGTCGAACATAAAAATGCAATTTTGATCCCATATTGGGGAAAAATATTTTTGTTAATAACTCTTATAATTTACAATATATTTGAAAGTTCTCACAGTTAGGGCATTAAATATGTTATTCCACATAAATGTATAACATTTTTATATTAATTAAAGCCTTATTTATTGAAGAAGGTGACAGCAACATACCGCTAGTATGGCGCTCTCTCTTTCTTCGCGCCAAGGACGAATCGTCCACCGGGACAAGCGACAGCGCATCGCGCGCGCTATTACCTTGAGTTATAAACTTATTTAATGCCCTATTCTGAACCTAATACTTAAATATAAACTAGACATACGATTCTATATAATAATATAAACTTATTAGGTAAGTACTAGAGTTAGCTGGGTGTCCGTAACATTCTCCCCTCGCTGAACACGTAGTCGCGCCGTGGTCAGCCTGTCCGTACAGGGAGGACAGCCAGCTTGGTAGTGGGACGCCGGAACACTCCGCCCTTGGTTGAGACGTCCGCCATCCGGACCCCTCCATCAGGTCCAGGGTATACCGCTGTGATGATGCCTCTGGGCCACACGTTCCGTGGTAACGTGTGGTCGACGATGATTACCAGGTCTCCTACTTGAAGTGGTCTCGCTTGGTTGGTCGGCGACTGTCGTGGGGCGAGTAGGGGCAAATACTCGCGTAGCCACCTTCGCCAGAAATGGTCGGCGAGCGCTAGTGTGGCGCGCCAGGTTCGCCGATCTGCCTCCTCGCACTGACCGGTTATGGGTAGGCCCGTGGAACCTCCGAGAAGAAAGTGAGCTGGTGTGAGTGCCTCCTCGTCTTTCGGGTCGACTGACACGTGAGTGAGAGGTCGCGCGTTGACTGTATTTTCGACCTCCGCCAGCAAAGTTCGAAGCGTTTCCTCCTTCGGCGCCCTCTCGTGTAGTGTAGTTGTAAGTGCTGTCTTGACAGAGCGTACAAGCCGCTCCCATGCTCCTCCTTGGTTCGGCGCGCCGGGTGGTATGAATCGCCAGCGCAGCCCGTGTTGCAGCCCGTATTCCTCGAGCTGCGGTAGCCACTCCTCGAAGGCTCGGCGTAGCTCGATGTCGGCCGCCCGGAAGTTCGTGCCGTTGTCACTGTAGATGACTGCCGGCCATCCTCTTCGCGCTGCGAACCGCCGCAGCGCCATGATTGCACTGTCCGCTGAAAGCGATGAAATAACTTCTAAATGCACAGCTCTTGTGGTTAAACATGTAAATAGGGCCACCCATCTCTTTTCGTGCCTCCTTCCTATTGTAATGTGTAATGGCCCAAACAAATCTACTGCTGAGTGGGTAAACGGCCTTTGATATGGTGTAATTCGTGCTGATGGTAGATCACCCATCGCAGGGACCTCGGGTTTAGCCTTCCTAATTTTACACATCATGCATGCGTACGCTACTCGGCGCACTGACGGCCTTAGATGTAGGATCCAGTACAGTTGCCTTAGATCGTTGATTACGCGTTCGTTGTTCGCGTGATGACTCCGCCGATGTGCTCGTAAAATAAGTAAAAATATGACCTTAATTTTGCCATCCAGTATGATAGGCCTTTTGTTCAGCCCCTGGACCGGTGCGGCGTTGATGCGTCCACGCATCCTCAGCAGTCCATCCTCCTCTAGCACCGGGTCCAGGCCGTAGAGCCGGCTGCTCGGCGGTATAGGCTCCCCTCGTGACAGCCTTAGTAGCTCGTCGGGGAAGGCTTGCTTCTGCGAATACTGGAACAGTAGGTGCTCTGCTTTCTTCAGATGGTGTAACTGGAATGCAACATAAGCTTTATTTTTTAAGCGTTCAATAAACTGGAATATCCTTGCTGTTGCATTTAAGAGCCTGTCATAGTTAGAAAATCTGTCTGGGTCGGGTATGGGGACCTTATTTATAGATGGCGCCACTTGTGTAGCGCAGCAAACCTCCTCTAGCCCTTCGGGCTCTACAGGGCGAGTGTCGCCCTCTACCGGACGTTCTTGAGGCCACTCAGACTCCGGCTGCCTCAAAAAGTCTGGTCCCTCATACCAAAGGCTATGCGCATGTACCTGACGCTTCATGTCCGGTCGACTAGCCACGTCTGCCGGGTTAACTTTGGTTGGTACCCATCTCCACTGATGGGTTCGAGTGAGCTCTGCTATCTCGCCTAGCCTGTTTGCCACGTACATCGAGTAGCGTTTAGCGCCGTTTCGCACCCAATGCAGAACCGTTGAGCTGTCAGTCCACATACAGACCTTTTCAACGTCGAAACGATGATGTTTCAGTATAGTCTCCTTTAACCTTGAGCCTATAAGAGCTGCCTGTAATTCGAGCCTCGGGACGCTCAGCTGCTTCGTCGGGGACACCTTGCTCCGTCCGCCGATTAGAGTAATTACATAATCTGACTCTACCTCATATCTCCAGTATGCGACGCACGCGTAGGCCTGAGTACTTGCGTCCATAAAAATATGCAGCTGTTTCGTCGACTTCGTGTCCACTGCGAAGTAGCACCGGGGTATTCTTAAGGCTGTGACGGAGTCCATCGCCCTCAGCCACGCGTTGAAGGCTTCTACATCCTCCGGTGGCAGCGGCTGGTCCCACTCGATTTTCTTACTCCATATTTTCTGTAATACACATTTCGGTGATATAGTATAATGCGCTAATAAGCCTAATGGGTCATATATGGACATGACAGCTGAGAGCATTTCTCTCTTCGTCGGGGCTCTAAGTTGATCCTTGACCTCCTGAGGTACTCTTAATAATTTCGTATTAAAGCCGAGTTCGTCAGTTTGAGGGTTCCAAAATAATCCTAATATTTTACTTTCCTTGTTACCCAGCTTCGCGGGTGTTTCTGTTTGTAGCTCCGCTGGTATCTGCTTGCGGAGTAGCTCGCTGTTCGAGCACCACCCGCGAAGCTGGAAGCCGCCGCGCTCGTGGCACTCGGCTACTTGCAGGGAGCTGGAAACCAAAGCAGATTCATTTTTAAAACTTGCTACAAAATCATCCATGTAATGATTAGTAGTTATTTCCTCGACAGCTAATGGGAATTCTTTTGCGTTATCTAGTGCATTCTTATTTCGCACGCAATGTGCTAAAAACGGGCTCGAAGCTGCTCCGAAAATCATACTATTCATCTTATAAACCTCAGGAACGCTCTTATTATTCTCCCTCCATAAAAATAACTGACTCGGCTGATCCTCCTTACGTATCCTTACTTGCAGGAACATTTCGGCGATGTCTGCGACGACTGCGTATTGCCCTTCTCTAAACCTGTATAATATTCCTGGTAAAGACTGTAGTAGATCGGGGCCCTCTAAAATGTGGTCGTTCAAACTTTGACCATTAACCTTTGCCGCAGCATCAAAAACTAGCCTTAACTTGCCTGGTTTATTGACGTTAGTCACTCCAAAATGTGGTAAATAGAAGGTCAAATCACTCTCCGTCCGGCGTTCGTTGACCTTTTCGGCATAACCCTTGTCTACCAGATTTTTTATTTGAGCCTTATATGCCTCCGAGTAGTCCTGGTCTCGTTTCATTTTTCTCTCGGTTGAATGAAGCCTCCTTATTGCATTGGTGTAGCTTGGTGGCATCGTTGTGTCGTCCTTGCGCCACAGCTGACCGACCTCGTACCTATTTGATTCAATTTTCTTACAGGTTTGGTTGAAGATCTCGACCGCTCGTTGCTCTGCCGGGTTACTTTTATTTAAATTTTTTATACCTAGTGAATCCATCTCGAAATGCGACTTTACTAAGTCGTGCAGCTCGACCTCCTCCTCATGGCAGTGCAGTGCTGAGTATTCTTCTTCTTCAGCGAGTAGTCGCATGAAGTGGGCAGGTGTAGTTCCGTAGACCACCCATCCGAGACGACAGCGTACTAAAGCGGGCTCGTCCTTCTCACCCACTCGCACCTCCTCTGGAATAGTTAAATACCAATGATCAGACCCTATTAATAGTCTTGGCCTCACTGTGCCGTCATAACAGGCATCCTTTTTAAAATCAACAATATGCTTGCAGTTCATAACGTCATCACGGATTGTTTGTTTACGTAGTCCGAGATACTCTATTGTTTTAAACGTGACCTCGTAGGCTGGCAGATTACGACCTCTGACCTTCGCTTTAACACGGCGACTAAATTGATTCCCCGACTTCATATCTAAAACGCCATTCACATTCAGGGGAATCTGTGGACCTGTGATGCCGACTTCTTCCATTAATGATTGTTCTGCCAGTGAAATCGAGCTGCCGTCGTCTAAAAGGGCGTATGTGTTGACCCTCTTCAGCGGGCCCTCCACAGTTATCGGAATTACCTTTAACAGTACCGCTGTACTTTGCTCCTCATCCGATGTAGCGTTAACTACCGTCGTTGCCGTTGTCTGCTCGCTATCAGTCGTACCGCACGCCTCTGTGCTCGGCTCTGTGCGAGAGGGACAAGGGCGAGGTGGGGGCGGTGCTTGGTATCCCGGCGTTCGCGACGTTGTTTCATTACTATGAAGCAGCTTGTGATGGACATAGCGACAGCCGGTTACGCCGCAGCCCTTCGCCTGGCATTGCTCACGGCTGTGTCTCCTTTCTAGGCATTTAAAACATACTTGATTTCCCTGTGCCCACTGTAGGCGTTCTCCTATAGACATACCTTGCATTTTCTTGCAAACACTAATTCTGTGTACTCCGCCGCAGCACAAACAAACTTCTACTGATTTTACCTCTGTTATGTTATAGCTTTTCTCGGGGGGCTTGTGCGTCAGTGACTGAGTTTGAACCTTATTATTATAATTTCTACTGTACTTGTAATCGTGTCGCGGCGCCAGAGTCTCTCGTGGCGGCGCGTATTGTCGCGGCGGCTGCTCGCGCTGTACAGTAGGCCTCCTGAAACTAGACTTCACGTGACTAAACTGCAGCTCTACGTCGCTTTCCTCGATTAGAAACTTTGATAAGAGCGTTAGCTCAGTTTTGCCTTTACTCATGTTTTGAGCTGCGTATGAGCACCATTTTGACCTCAGATGTGGGCTTAGCCTTTCAGTTACCTCTCTGATAAGGAGCGGGTTATCTCCGTAGTTCTTCTTGTCCACGTGTATTAGAGTACTTACAATGTTTGCAACCTTTGTAGCGAAATTATTTAAATCAAGGGCGCTCGTTCCGACGTTCGGCAATCTCCGCAATTCTTCTAAAGCTCTATCTATAATTAGGTCGTTTCGCCCGAAGTTTTTCTGTAGTATTCTAATAATTAAGTCGGGCTCTGACGCCGTAGCCAACAAGTGATGTACACAGGCGCGCGCCTCCCCTCGTAATGAATTACGAAGACGCGCCATATTTTCATAGTCACTGAATTCGTACCTTTTTGTTGTTTCCTCGTATGCCTTGAAGAATATCTGCCACTCGCTCGTGTCGCCGCTAAAATATGGGAGCTCGTATACCTGTTTAGGCGGCTTAGGGCGTTTAAGATCCTTTAGTTGATCGGCGAGGGCTTGAAATGCTGCAGCAGCGTCGCTCATGAACGCCGTGTCGTTCATTCCTCGCTCCTGCTGCTCTATCTTCACTCGTGGTGTAGACGTGTAGGCCGCCTGCTGCCTCGGCGGAGCCGGCTGTGGCTCGCGGGCATAGGCAGACGTGTCCTCGCGCTCACCCTGACGGGGCGCAAGGTCAAAGTCCCTATGATATTGCACTCGCGGTTGATTACGAACTACACCGACAGTTTTCAAAGCTTCTGAACGCGACGGCCCTACGTCTCGTTCGTAGTGTTCGTACCGGCGCGGTGGCGACTCATCCGGGAGTCCCTGTCTAACCTTTCTTGATTCTAGCCAAGCGTCTATTTTATTAACAGTTTCTAACGGAACATTCACTTTTTCCGACACTCGCGGTTCATCCACTAAACTGTCACTCGACGACGACCTACCTAACTGTTCGAGTCTATTCAATAGTCGTTCGTCTTCCGCGGCCCGATTTGCTAACAACGCTTTAATTTGATCTATTTCCGCACGCTTAGCGCTCGACCGATGCGAGTGTAACGACGGCGTGTTGCTCCTGTCTCGGCCGTCGGTCGCCTCACCGGTGGGATGCGCGGGAAAAGATGCTTCGCCGCCCGCTGGGACCTTCTTCTTTCGCGGTTGCCATACCGCAACCTTACGAACCTTCGGTATAGCACCAGTCTTCTTTAATTTGAATGAAAGTGATCTCGGTGAATACGTAGCGGCGGTCTTGATGATCGCCTGGACTTCTGCCGGCTGCAATGTAGCCCCGCCGACGGCCTCTGGAACCTCCTGTACGTTGCGGTCTCCCTGCTCGGGATCCTGTTGACTCTCCTCCGCGTTACGCTTACTTGACTTCGATCGCGTAGTCATACCTAATATTTTGTCCATTTTTAATATTATCACGAAAAGTCAATCATCTAATACACATTAACCGCCTTTAAACCGAACCGAGCCTAAATATCGATCGCGACGAAAAAATGTCCACGCGCTTTATAACTGTTTATAACCTCCTCGCGAAACGAACACGACGTAAACCTAAAAATCACTACGACGCTACGTAGTAATAATAATGCCTCCTAGCCTATATTACGCGTGATTCGACCGCACTGAATTTACTGTTCAAATTTAAGCACTCGCGGACACTTTTCACTTCGGCGACCAATGTCTTGCACGACGCTATTCGTGGGGCACTCCTCCTGAAGCTGCAGGTCTTGATCCGGCTCGAAGGACCACGCAATGTAGGCGATAGTCGAGGGCCGGAGCCCCGTAGGCCTACATGCGAACCTAAACCTCTTCGATAGTCTGCAGTTGAGTGCTCTTCAGTAATCGACCTCTTGATACTTTTACCGGCTGCAAAGCTAATGCACCCACGAAGACCTAGCCTACGCTCAGGGACACTAATTGGAAAGTCAACGGAAACACAATTCGAATTTACACTGTCTATAATGGTCATTAAAATGTTACTTTTACAAACACAGTCTATAATTTTATACCGCATTTAAGTCTGATAAAATACAAATGAGAAAACACTAGAAATCTAGAATAATACACTATAGCTTCCAGAACGTTCCCGAAAGAAAAACCTCGAAATGAATACGTATCGCTATGCGAACCGGTGAAGACGCACTGCCTGCGCGAGCGGCGCGTCGAACATAAAAATGCAATTTTGATCCCATATTGGGGAAAAATATTTTTGTTAATAACTCTTATAATTTACAATATATTTGAAAGTTCTCACAGTTAGGGCATTAAATATGTTATTCCACATAAATGTATAACATTTTTATATTAATTAAAGCCTTATTTATTGAAGAAGGTGACAGCAACATACCGCTAGTATGGCGCTCTCTCTTTCTTCGCGCCAAGGACGAATCGTCCACCGGGACAAGCGACAGCGCATCGCGCGCGCTATTACCTTGAGTTATAAACTTATTTAATGCCCTATTCTGAACCTAATACTTAAATATAAACTAGACATACGATTCTATATAATAATATAAACTTATTAGGTAAGTACTAGAGTTAGCTGGGTGTCCGTAACATGATGCGTTGTGACACCCATTCACTGCACAAACAACCATCTTTCCTGTGTTTTTGATTTTTAAACGGGAGGTGTACACAAACCAATTTAACCTTGAGAACTGCCAGGGCGGTTCGAATACGGTGACACGAGTGCGACGTGACGTCGCACTTGAAATGGCTTCTCATGGTATGTATGAACACTCCATCTGTGCCTTATAAATCTATGGTTTTAAACATACTTAGGCATGGCAAAACTAAAAAAATATACAACCGAATTGAGCATCCTTTTGAAATATTGTAGTCGATTAAAACACCCAAGGTTTTTAATTTAATTACTTTATTCATCAAGTTAAGGTTCTTAATACGGAGTTAAATAAAACTGGTAAATTAATTCCATAAAAATGTGTTTAATTTGAATAATTAAATTCTTAACCGTTTTCCAGGCCGCGCCAATCTACGAGGTTTAGTCGTAGTCCCCATAAATCGTACTATGTCAGGAAAAGGGTTAAATTGAAGATATTATGCTGAAACCACCAAAAACCTAACCTAACTTCCGTTAAGGTTAATTAATACATATAAGAAATATCTGATTTAACAAAAAAGTCTAAAGTTTGATTAATTAATTAAGAAGAAGAAGAAATACATTTATTTTAACGCCACAACATAGTACTTAGGTACATGAAAAAAAGAAAAACATGCAGACATAAAAGACATTTGGACGCTAAAATAGGATCCCCACTCAGCATAATGCCGCGGCAATAATTAATTTATATACATATATAATCCGAATACCATTACTTTAATTCCGTTGTAACTTCAAGCCCTTATTTGGAAAGCAGAGCTCACATTTTACCTTTCAATTCATTATTAGATTTATTTGTAGAAACTTCATTTAAAAAAAATATCTTCTTTATTCGAGCCATCTCGTGGAATACAGTTAATGTCTGTTGTTTTGGTAAGAAGATTCTCGGCTGTTTTTGCCGCTTTCATAATTAATCTTGGTAGTACGTAATCTATAGATTTATAATCACACTGTTTTTCGCCAAGTGGGCAGTTTCGTACGCCGTCAAACGCTGCAACATACTCCAAAATCTTTCTAAAGCTTTTTAGTGAGATCTCTCCTTTCAGTCCGTATCGTTCCCAGTGTGACACTTTAATATTTCTGTCGATTGTTGTTGTTGTCTTTGGTGATTTTATCTTAGTTATCGGCCTTTGGTTTAGACTGCTTGTAGTTACCAGTAGAATAAGCAACATGACCTGAAAAGAAACACCAGTTGTGTAATATTGTCCTTCATCAAATCATCAAATAAAACTATTATATGTATTTTATCGCGTGTGATGAATTCAACGTCGGGATGTAAGTATTTTGAATTCATAATACCTACGCGATATAATCCATTGTAGTTTTACATCAAAATATTGTGTAAGATATTCTGAATCGCAATATAAGTAAGCAAGGTTTTTAACACGCTTTTATTAGGTCGACCTCGCTGAAATTTTGCATACACATGTAAGTCGGGTGACAATGCAATATTATGGTACCATCGAACTGATCTGATGATGGAGACAGGAGGTGGTCATAGGAACTCTGTGATGAAACAACGCAACCTAATTGTGTTAGGGATTTTTAGAATTGTCTCGATGAGTATTAGTTGTCTGTCGTAAGAAAAGTACAGTCAGCGATAAAAGCGTGTACCAAAAATTAAATTTTTGCCAAAAACTTATTTTTAGCCTATAAAAGTCCCACTCCTAGCAAAGGCTCTCCCCTTGATCTCCACTACTCCCGTTGATGGCATTATTTAAATTGCAAGCTAACTACTTATATTACTTATCATAATTATTCGTGAGTTTATTTATGCAGATTTTTAATATTTTAAGTATACCTAAAAATAATTGATGAACCAGAAGAAACTATCTATTTACATTCAAAATTACTTGCCACATGTGTGTTCATAGTAGTGATTTCAGATTTGCTTCAACACTTTGACTGAAATGTTTTTAAGCTGATTACTTGGTAAAGTGGATTTTGATATTAAGGAAATTTAATTGGCTATGACTATTTTCTTTTAATGAGTTGGTCAGTTGATAAACGATTCCTCATAATACTAATAGTCAGGTAAACGTAGATTATAACAGATGCTGGATAGTTGTATTGGGTTGTTTTTAACTGACTTCAAAATTCCTAAAGGAATTCCTAATTCGGTTGTATGTTTTTTAATGTTTTTACCTCAGAGCTCCGTCATTTCTCAACCGATTTTGTTTTTATTTTATTGAAATTATATAGTTACATACAGACTAGTAATATTTTTGTCATAATCTAGTTCTGATGATGGAAGCTATAAGGAATCGAGGGAACTTCTCAAATCTTACAGGTATACATAATAGTGATTTTTGCATTTTAATAAAAAAACAAGCATTGGTTACATTAATAAGTATCAAATTATGAAATTTAAAAACCCCCTACGCTACATGAAAATTTTGGAAGAGAGCTGATACTGTCGTCGATCGTCTGATCGTCAAACTGCTGGATCTATTTCTATTCTATCAAACATAGCTAAGACAAGGAAACTCGCCTTCACTTAAAAACCGGTTCAGCCGTTAGAGAGCTACGATGCCACAGACAGACAGACATGGGCATCAAGCATATAACAACCCTCTGTTTGCGTCGGTGGTTAAAAAAAGGGAAATTTGATGTAAGTAGTCGAACAGAACGGAATACCTCAACGACACATATTTCATTTTTGGGGATATGTCTTCTTCGTTAAGTTTGTTCAGCAATTTATGTTTTAGGCAACATTTTTTGACAAGGTCGAGTTCTAATGACGGATGAACAGTGCTATTTGGTGAAATGGAACTGCTCATGAAGACCAGAATGGGGTTACTATCAAAAGTACCTTATCGCTAAAGGACAATATAGCTGAAATGTCTGGATTGTGTTATGTCTTTGTGACAACATAGACATGAATGCTAAATGCCTCTTTAGCAAAACGTCTGGATCTTAAAATGTTACAATTTAAAATGACCTAGCAGCAAAATATCTTTATCTTCGAATGTCTTTATTACTTAATAGACATAAACGCTAAATAGTTTGTATTGTGTAATGTCTTTTTTACTAAATGGAATAAACGACAAACGACCCGTTAGCAAAACGTCTTGATTTTGATATGACACTTGATAATTAAAACCTTCCGGCGCATATATTGTATTGTAAACACATTGACACATTACATTTCACGACGTTTTGCTACTAACTCGTTCTGTGTTCACGTCAATCAAATAATTTTACTTTCGGCTTATTAGGTATTCTAATTATACGGACTATTTATATTTCCAGACGTTTGGCTACTTAGTCATTCTAATTCTTAGCCATCCAGCTAAATTGACTCTTTGCTGACTGAGTATTCTACTTTCATGTCGTCCAGCTGAATTGACTCTATGCTGACGGTGTATTTTACTTTTATGTCATCTAGCTGAAATAGTCGTTCAGCGATAAGGTAATTTTGATAGTAACCCCCAGAATGGAACCCCTTTTGGGGCTGTAATTATTATGAGATGTAAATAATGTAAATGGCATTTTAAACTGTTTTGTGACGTCGTGTTTTTAAGTAAACAGTTAAAGATTATTTTCAGTAGCGTACGTTCAACTGCTGGACCCAGACAACCTTTTCTCCTGAATGCCCTAAAAGATAAAATATTAAAAAGGAAAAATAACAATTGTAAAGTATTACAAAGTACAAATTTAAAAGTGGAAAAATTAGTGTCTTGGGTGAGACTTGAACTCACGGCCTCTTGATAAAGTCTCACCCAAGACAGTATTTTTTCTACTTTTAAATTTATTCTAAGCTTAATAGCATCGATCGCAGACGTTTCTGCTTGTTTAAAATTAAAAATATTACAAAGTACGTTTTCATCTCTGTTTATTTCTTTCATTATTAAAGGAGCCATTTAAAATAAATATTTGTACCTTCTATTCTAACCCACACAATATATTTTTAGACTTTAATCTACCTACTCAATTTTAATTTTATCTTCGGTACATTACATATTTTATGTAAACTTTAATCGTTACTGCAAAGCAAATACTCTTTACTAGTTATTACATTTAACTAATTGACGTAACTTTTTTTTACTAAGTACTTACTTCTTGTTATGAATCTTCGGAGTACCTATCATAAACTTGCTTGACATTGCTTGGTCACTTTCGATTCCTGCTACATTCATGTCTTCAAAATATTGACTTCTTGGGCTCATTTTACTCAGAATCATTTGTACATTCACGCCTCATACATGAAAAAATGTGTCCCAAAATTTTGTATGAAAAAAAATTTTTCCAGTGCGTCACGTTCATACAAATAAATAATAATTTCATACAAGAATGTGACGATCTGGAAAGGAATTTTTTGGACACATTTTTTTATGTATGAGGCGTGAATGTACAAATGATTTTGAGTAAAATGAGCCCAAGAAGTCAATATTTTGAAGACATGAATTAAATGTACACTTTTTTTGGAAAACGCTCATAGATGACTTGTTGATAGAGAGATAATCCCTTAATAGGGATGATGACACATGTTGAATTTTATAACAAAATCTAGTAAAATAGATAGCAAACGAGCAATTTATCACAATAATGTGGATATTACAATAAAATATTGAAAAATTACAAAAATACAGGACCTGAAAGTTTCAAAATTTAAGTTTTTTTTTAACTTCCAAAAACGATAAAAGTAAGGGTACCATCCGATTACTTACATTTCATCCAAAAAATATTGTATAACAACTATATACATAACGCCATATTTCACCGACAAAAACGCAATTATCTTGTTTTGTCCATACTACAAGATGGGCTCCCAGAGACCTTGACGTCACGTTCCCTTGCCGTTTTGTATAGGGCGTTTCGCGAGTGAAGTGCCACTGTCGGCCTTTGACTACAATTTCTGACTTTTGTGTTACTTTAATGCAATGGGTCCCATATAGACATTTGATCCTAAAAACAGACCCCATCGATTGATACCATAAATGAAAATTAGTCATGTGGGTATTGTGCCAGTGTTTGACATGGTAGGTAATGCTTTTTCAAGCATGTTTACGATACTTATTATATTTGGTTGCTAGTGTTTTCTAGAATAACGGATATTGGGTAGTCTAAATACCCAAGCGTCATTAGGTACAATTTAATCTTTAACATGAAATTTCTATCATAATATTATTCCACATATTGAGGTGTTTTGTTTGTTTTGTGTATTTTGTAACAGCGCGTGGGAGCAAAGTGTTCCGAGAAAAGTTTTGGTAAGGCTACCTAATTGTTAATGACGTAGATCTGTTGATAATTTAGTCCAGAAATAGCGGCATAACATATTAACATTGTTGCGAGCTATGCGTTGTAGGTTTAATCAAGGATTAAACCTACAACATTTTGAAATTTAAGCGATTATCGTTGTTATTGTTATTAAAAATCGCGACGTTTTCCTTTAAAATTAATTTCTCAATACCAAGTAGACCAGCGGTCGGCAACCTATTAGCAGCCAAGGGCCACATAGTAGTTAAACGAAGTTGACGCGGGCCGCACTTTGTTAATATTTATGACTTTATCAGACATTGTCGTTTGTCACTATTACATACAAAATAGCCACTGAGGCTCGCGGGCCGCAAGTGACAGGTTCACGGGCCGCATGCGGCCCGCGGGCCGCGGGTTGCTGACCGCTGAAGTAGACAAATAAGGAAAAAAATAGAAGCTTAAGTACACGAGTACCTAGACTATGTTTAAAATACATAATCCAACCCAAATTATTTTAATTCATGAATCAGAATCGCGACAACAAAAAAATAACAATCAAATATTGTTTTAACCAACTCTAAGTTATGAACGAAAATATTTTATAAAATTCTTTTTCATTTTATTTCATTCTGGATTAACATAATACATTTTCAATGATAGGACCCGTGGCAAAGTGGTCAGTAGTTTAATTACTATTAAAATTATATGTATGCTTTTAGGAGTATGAAGTTAATTGGGTTGCGTGGTAATTTATTTTCCGTTGTCATTGGCTATTAAACTCGTTACGTTTGGGCGCAGTCACGTGGCTCGATACTTTCTTCCTTGATTCACTTGTCCACGGAACCAACCCTTCGTGTAATTCCTTACTCTTAGGATCATAGGCGAGTCTTACGTCCAGCAGATATGTGTTGGATTGCTTTATCCACGTGATACAACAAAATTTTACAACTACGCGATTGAAAGTGACGGACACTGTCTTAATACTATTGATCACGGAGCCAACTAGGGAACAAATCATATTATTTTATGAAATATTTTGATTTGTGTTTTAAGAAGTCACTATAGATAAAACCACGGTTAATCACGGTGTCAAAAAGACAACAACAACCATCATATGAGGTGACAATCGGTAATTGTTACAGTCAACCTAATATTATACTTCCCGCGTCGAATGCTGCCGTGTCACGCGCATCTCATGTAACTTTAAAAGTTGAGTTACGGGATAATTACGGTTTAAAGTTTTAAAGATTCAAATGCTGTTATCGTTGACGGTTCATTGTAATTTTTAGTTTTTTTCTAATCTACATGTAGGAAATATGGTCACAGAATAGGATCTTAAATTTTTTTTCCACTAATTTCAATAGTTTTCATTTTATTCGAATTAAATGGTTCCGCATGACCAACTCTTCCATACTATAGTGGTCACACGAAGTCATGTAAGTCAAATTACATGACATACGCGTGATCAGACGTGGCACGTATTACTTTTACCGATAAGTTTCCTGACTTATTTTCAATGCATTTGAAAAACTATTTTACCTGATTCAAGTCTTCGTCGAACCATGTCGAACTCAAAGTCAACAATGTAATTGATCCTTTTGTGTTATGCATAAAATGTCATGAATTGTGCTCGAGTTTAGTAAAAGGTACCACTTTGTCGGTCACAATTTATGGGTTTTGTTAAACAACGGAATCAATTAAATTGCTAACAAATAAGTACATATGTAAATTTATAGAAATCTATCCGTCCCTATATACTAGATATAATATGACATTTTTTCATAATCAAGCGAAATTATATTGTTGTCGTATAGGTAAACCAAGCGCTCGGCCAGTCATGCCTAACTCCGATAACTTAAAAACGATGGTGAAATTTTGGTTGTGTCAGTCATGCATATATCATGCGACTCAAGTTAACTGAGTTGTGTCTGACGCCATCGGCAAAAAAATGAAGTAACATGAGTTAGTTAGTCATATGCTTTTCTCAGAAAATAATGAAGATTTTCAAAATTTTCTTTCAGAAGATATAAGTATATTTAATGGTTTTTAAGACGATTTAGACTGGTTATCCGTAACTCTTGTAACTCGAGTTAACGGAGTTTGGCGTGACACGGCAGAATGATGGTCTCTATAATATAGTTAATTGCGATTGGCAAACTAACCAATATATATGTATCTTCATTACGTAACGTAATTCATTCATGTCGTAATCTAGCACTTTTGAAAGACAATGATCTTTTCAAAAGTTTGTATACTTAATATCTATTATTTGTATACTTAATATCTTTTATTCCAGTTAAAATATAATAAAAATGAATATTTCAACAATATGTTTACATGTCAATTTATGCTTACAAAATCTGTGATAGTGGCTTGTACATTACCCACTTAATGTTTACTATGACCCCCAAGATCAATTCGCCTGCGCTCGTTAGTCAATAAGAATACACAGTCCAGGGATAAGTAAGTAATTGGGATATTTCAGTATGGGAGTCGCGAACACGAAATGTGTTACTGTTAGGTACACGTTGCGTACGGAAGAAAGGTCGAAACAGTTCGTGAGTGAAATTTTCTAAATTGTAGCCAATTCTATTATCATTTCTCGCGCTCTTAATGTTTGTCTTTTCCTGAATGGAGAAGTGTAGGATTCATTAAGATTTGGGTGCATAGAAGTAAAATATATTGTGAAGGCTAAGGCGCTGCAACCTGCAAGTACTCCATTGGTTTCGAATTTTGGAGTAATTTTCCCATGGTGAAATGCCTAATAATTATTTCATTCTTTTATAATTGTAGGTACCTACACTAGATAACATGAGAACTAAGCAGGGCACAATCCCATATCCGTACTTATACAGGTACGTTTGTATAATATCAGGTATGCGTAAGTAACTCTGTCTTTCAGATCAAATTTGGTATTAAGGTGACAGTCCATTTCTAACCGCAGTTGCACTACTGTTCATTTTACTATGGAAATTCACAGTAACGGCGACGCGTTCAGTACCAGTAGTGCAGCTGCGGTCAGAAATCGAATGATACCCTTACGGAGATAGTTTGAGTAAAGAGGTAGGGTAGGACACACTTTTCATTACAGAAATAATCACTCGCGGGCAGTAATTAGTTGAGTAATATTTTCTTAATGTCCTTAGTTTTCAGCAGTGTTTTGTTACTTTTTACGTGAATAATTTATTGTGAGTAAAATGAGCTTATTTTTTACTACTACTTGGTAATCAACCTGTAGGTACCTAATTATATCCCTAGTAAAAAAGTTAGAAAACATTCCGCGCACGGTGACTTTATTGCCGGCTTGCATTAATAGGCGTTAATCACGAATAGGTACAGTATAACGTTAGAAAAGAGTATTGAAATCTTGTTTCAAATGTGAGAGGCACCAACCAGATGTCTAAATATGAAACAAAAAAATGATTTATACTAGATAGAAGCTTAACATCATTTACCTGGTTCGGGAAACACATTGTTCCATTTTTTAGGGTTCCGTACCCAAAGGGTAAAAACGGGACCCTATTACTAAGACTCCGCTGTCCGTCCGTCCGTCCGTCTGTCCGTCCGTCTGTCACCAGGCTGTATCTCACGAACCGTGATAGCTAGACAGTTGAAATTTTCACAGATGATGTATTTCTGTTGCCGCTATAACAACAAATACTAAAAACAGAATAAAATAAAGATTTAAGTGGGGCTCCCATACAACAAACGTGATTTTTGACCGAAGTTAAGCAACGTCGGGCGGGGTCAGTACTTGGATGGGTGACCGTTTTATTGCTTGTTTTGCTCTATTTTTTGTTGATGGTCCGGAACCCTCCGTGCACGAGTCCGACTCGCACTTGGCCGGTTTTTTCTTTGAAGCCAGCTCATTAAATTAAGTAGGAACATTATTTATGTAATTCCCCCACGGTGCAAAAGAGGTTGATTTGATACCTTGCTGTCTCGGGCGTGTTATCTTTCCTACCGCTTTAAAAGTAATTTCCCGTAGAGACCGACTCTCTTTGACGTTGAGTTTTTATTAAAGAACGCCAAAGGTTTGTATAAATAATACCTACGTGTGTACTGTAAATTAAATAGATAACTTAAATAAAAAAGCGGCCAAGTGCGAGTCGGACTCGCCCATGAAGGGTTCCGTATTTAGGCGATTTATGACGTAGGTATTAAAAAAAACTACTTACTAGATCTCGCTCAAACCAATTTTCGGTGGAAGTTTGCATGGTAATGTACATCATATATTTTTTTTAGTTTTATCATTCTCTTATTTTAGAAGTTACAGGGGGGGGGGACACATTTTAGAATAGAATAGAATAGAATATGATTTATTTCAGCATAGGTACACAGTTATACAGTACATACACAGGAAGAAAGAAAAAAAAACTTATAACTAACTTGTACACTGTCACTACACTGAAAAAGGTGAACACTCAGCATGATGCCGGGTCCTACTGGAGTAGTACCTGACGCTGGTCTTCCGTGAACACCTGTAGGGAGCGTAGTTGCGCGCAGCTACCAGCTAAATACAGTAGAGTTAATACGATAACTATATTAATTGTATTAATTACGATAATACACAACGAAGCGGCAATGAAGCAGTTGACATCAATGATAGTATGACTAGCATGGTCTGGAAAATGTAACATCCATACTTAATATTATAAATGCGAAAGTGTGTCTGGCTGACTATATATATAAATACAATACATAAAATAAATAAATAGTCTAAACAGTTACAGTAGGTAAAAATTCGAAATGACTCTATTTTTTGCTTATCTTTGGTTTTTGAAATGGCTCTGAGACTACTTTTTGCTTTGACAGAAGATAACTTTTTAGTTTAACTTTAAAAGACTGTAAAGAAGTTAGTTGCTTCAAAGGTGGTGGCAGGTTGTTCCAGCATTTTGTGGCGGTTACCACTACCAGCATTTTACCACTTTGGAAGTGCCTCTCGCGCAAACTATTCAGTTTCGAAAAAAATGATATTAGAAACCTCAATATCATTTTTGAAGACCTATCCATAGATACCCCACACGTATGGGTTTGATGAATCATTTTTTTTTTGAGTTTCAGTTCTAAGTATGGGGAACCCCCAAAATTTATTGTTTTTTTTTTCTATTTTTGTGTGAAAATCTTAATGCGGTTCACAGAATACATCTACTTACCAAGTTTCAACAGTATAGTTCTTATAGTTTCGGAGAAAAGTGGCTGTGACATACGGACGGACAGACAGACAGACAGATATGACGAATCTATAAGGGTTCCGTTTTTTGCCATTTGGCTACAGAACCCTAAAAATTACAATTTTAAGTCCACATTTCAGTAACCTCCAAAATCTAAGAGTTCGTAGAGTAAATTTTATAAAAGCGCACAAATACAAAAACATGATGTTGGTATAAATAAAATATAAAACACAAAACGAGTTAAGAACTCTGTTTGTTTTTTAAATAAAAGTAAAAGCATACGTAAGCGATAAGTATTCATTGACTTTTGTTAGAATATAATAAGCTATGAATATTAAAAAACATATCATTACTATTCATACTTAATTATTTTAATCAGTGGGTTCTAAATTCGGTGGGAAATCTAATATGTATTGTGAAAATCTTATTATCACATGACAGCGTGATTCACTGTTAATAAAATGTTATGTCTATTAGATTCAATTAAACTGGTATCGATTTTATCAAACACACATTTTCTCCTTAATAATGTTAGCAGAATTCTCATTTTAAAGCTGATTTCATAATCTACGAAACTATTTAGTATGAATGCATGCTTGTAATTTCATGACAGCACCTTAGCGGCACGTGTCGGATTTTATGAAATTTCTCAGTGCTGCGGCGGGAGGTCGCAGAGGATGCGGTATTGCAACTTTATTATTTACCCTTCTAATAATGCCGTGGTTATGAGAGTTATTAAAACATAAACTTTTGAAACATAATTTAGAGTAATTGAAGAGTGTTACTGTAAGCTTTTAAAATATTTCTAATACTTAAAGAAAAACAGATCACGCGGCCGCGGTAGGCCTAAGTGTAAGGCCTGAGTGGACGCTCATGTTGGGCGTGCAGCGGGGCGGGGCGTGCGGCGTGCATGTCAAACAAATGCAAACGTATAGTAGCGGCCTTAGTGCACGCTGCTCAAATCCCTTGGGAGCTCGACGCCACGCTGCACGCCCCGCCGAACGCTCCGCTTCGAGCGTCCACTCAGGCCTTACACTAAGAAGCGCTGGCTGGACGTCGTGACAGCGGACATGCAAGAGAACAATCTCACACCTGAGGATGCCGAAGACCGGGCAAAGTGGAGAAGACTGAGCAGGAAAGCGGACCCTGGCGCTAGTCCGGGAAAACGCTAGGTTGAAGAAGAAGACTTAAAGAAAAACATCCTTGTGATGGTACAATTTTATAATTAACTGTGTTTATAAATGTCTCATGTTCGCTAATTCGGAGTAAGATTATATCTTACTCCGAACTATTGAAAACATGATATAAATTTAAATAAAATTTGACAGTTGGTTGAATAAATATCGCAAAATTAACTGTTGTATTTTTAAGACAGTATTGTATTTCGATGTGTAAATGATATTGGAAAAATCGGGACTCATTCCTCGAATTACAAACGTTAAACAGGGAAAATAAAATACCCTGCCGTAAGCAATTTAACAAAAAAAAAATCATCATATTTTACCTACGTCAACTAAACATTCTACGTTATTTAAGTAAAGTGAAACTTTAATAATGTAGTAGTTTAAGGCTCAAAAGTTAATTAAGTACACTGAGGAAATGATCGAGAAGTACTTGTGATAATCCCACAGAAAAAAATCTAAATATTCCTGGCATTTAGTTCTTCGCTAATTACAGTAGATTAATAGCATAGATGAGTTCCAAGTTCCAAATGCCAAATCGTTTTTTTACCATATATCTTACAACAAAAGGATGTTAAGTATATAATCATTCTTGTTAATTCTATATCGCAGAAGATGCAGTGGCTTGATAGAAATTTAATGATGAACAGAATTGTTTATTCAAAACAAAAAAAAGCGGCCAAGTGCGAGTCGGACTCGCCCATGAAGGGTTCCGTATTTAGGGGATTTATGATGTATTAAAAAAACTACTTACTAGATCTCGTTCAAACCAATTTTCGGTGGAAGTTTGCATGGTAATATACATTATATATATTTTTTTGTTTTATCATTCTCTTATTTTAGAAGTTACGGGGGGAGGGGGGCACACATTTTACCACTTTGGAAGCGTCTGTCGCGCAAACTATTTAGTTTAGAAAAAAATGATATTAGAAACCTCAATATCATTTTTGAAAACCTATGTATAGATACCCTACCCCACACGTATGGGTTTAATGAAAAAAAAAATTGAGTTTCAGTTCTAAGTATGGGGAACCCCCAAAATTTATTGGTTTTTTTTTTCTATTTTTGTGTGAAAATCTTAATGCGGTTCACATAATACATCTACTTACCAAGTTTCAACAGCATAGTTCTTATAGTTTCGGAAAAAAGTGGCTGTGACATACGGACGGACAGACAGACAGACAGACATGACGAATCCATAAGGGTTCCGTTTTTTGCCATTTGGCTACGGAACCCTAAAAGCGATGGTTGGGCCTGTGTTTACCAAAGTTGTCGCCCCTTGTTTATCTTTTGTGGCCTTATTCGTTGAAGGCAATTAAATTTTATCTTCGCGACAAAACGCTTGGATACTCATCGTGGTCGCTCGATTAACCCAAAAAAAAGCGGCCAAGTGCGAGTCGGACTCGCCCATGAAGGGTTCCGTATTTAGGCGATTTATGACGTATTAAAAAAAAAACTACTTGCTAGATCTCGTTCAAACCAATTTTCAGTGAAAGTTTACATGGTAATGTACATCATATATTTTTTTTAGTTTTATCATTCTCTTATTTAGAAGTTACAGGGGGGGGACACACATTTTACCACTTTGGAAGTGTCTCTCGCGCAAACTATTCAGTTCAGAAAAAAATGATATTAGAAACCTCAATATCATTTTTGAAGACCTATCCATAGATACCCCACACGTATGGGTTTGATGAAAAAAAAATTTTTGAGTTTCAGTTCGAAGTATGGGGAACCCCAAAAATTTATTGTTTTTTTCTATTTTTGTGTGAAAATCTTAATGCGGTTCACAGAATACATCTACTTACCAAGTTTCAACAGTATAGTTCTTATAGTTTCGGAGAAAAGTGGCTGTGACATACGGACGGACAGACAGACGGACAGACGGACAGACGGACAGACAGACAGACATGACGAATCTATAAGGGTTCCGTTTTTTGCCAGTTGGCTACGGAACGCTAAAAATTGCAGTAAGTATTCCTTTCTTCCGTCCTCTTCTCCCTTTCGCTTCTCCTTTTTGGTTTCCGTGGTCAATAAGGTACAGTTATTTTACCATGTACGACTGTTTATACACGGCTTAGGACAGTAACCAACTAACCATACGAGTTAAGAAACTGTAATGTGATATAAATATTAATATTAATCACACCGTGATTAAATATGAACAACAAAAATAAAATTCTTCCCTACACGTAAAGTAGGAGTAATTTTTCTCGGCTTCAACCCCAGTCATTGGACCTATATCCGATACATACATTTAAGCGTTAAGATATTCTTAAAATCTCAGTCTCTCCTAACTTTTCGTACAATATGATCAAGAAAAATTGTATTTTATTTTTATGTTATGTTAACATATTTAGGTGTTAGAATAATTTAAACTTTTATTTTGATGTTCTCCGGGGTGTTATGTACAACAATTATATGAACAAAACCAGTAATAACCTTTTTGATTATTTAAAAGTCCCGTGGCCATAGTACTAGAGTCAGACCGAGAAAAGTCTGCAGCGATTTTGATAGCCCACGCAGTGCAAGTGTCATTTTAAACGTCAAACTTCTATGAATTTATGACGTGTAAATAACACTTACACTGCGTGGGCTATCAAAATCGCTGCAGACTTTTCTTGGTCTAACTCTATTCACAGGAGTTGAATATAATATAATATATGCTGTTGGTTTCCTTCCCGTAACATGCTGTAACTGCGTTGTTTTGCGGCCACGACGTCTGCGCTAACTTTGTAATTAACTTTTAATTTGCGCATGTAATAAAGCACCAGTTGCCGTGGTTAGCTCATTTTATTAAGATGATGCTATTGTTAGTAAGTAATTTAATAGTAGTTAGGTTTCATTCGCTTTTTCAGGGTATTTAGAGGGCGATTGATGGTGTAGTTATTGAGCAATCGTCGTTTTTTGACACCAGTTAGTACAAAATACAAAGAGACGGATTCATTATCCTTATCATTATCCAGTCGATAGCCGCGCCGCGTTCATCTCCACAAGTATCTTTTTAAGCAGTACGCACGCCAAATTAAATTTCGCATTTGAAGGATTCTGGGGTACACTAGCTATTAACGGATTATTAGAAATATTGTTATACCACAAGAAGTAGAATCGATTGATATTTTCCAAAAAAATCATACATGTAGCTAATAACTTTTATATTAACTCAGAAAATTTCCTATGCCATTGCTAGTATGATATCATTATTATTGTGCTAACTGTTACAGTAGCTACGAAAAAGCAAAACACCGATGTTTGCACGCAGCTCACGGCACGTCACACATAATCAATAAGTGAGGGTAGACATGCAATAACATCAACAATGCAAATTTAATATGTAAGTACAATTGTACAGTCAGCATCAAAAGTAGGTAGTGGATCAGTTGGTCTAACAAATATGACAATCGTTTACGGAAAACGAAACGAAACGCTATCATTTCCATCTATTATTTACGTTTATCTTAGTCGTTTCGTTTTCTAATACAGTGAAGTCAGAAAATGAGATTTTACCGCAACCAAAAAAAAAACAATTATTTCTTCGGATTATGACTAAAATGTTTCTAAAAATCCAATTACTGAGTCGTAGTGTAATGGAAGAGTATAAAAACAGTAAGTTAAACACAAGCAAATGAAGGTAATCTCAAATCTGCGAAGGTCAAATACAATTTTCCTTTAACAAGTTTGTACAGGTAGCCGGGTTCCTAAATTACGCTTGAAATGGGAAAATGTACGAAGAGAGTTTTCTCAAAATATATTTAATGAAAGTAAGGACCGTGCAGACGAATTTTCTAATACATGAGACCTAGCTTAATCTCATCTCATCAATTTCCGCTCCTGCAGGTTTGAATATTTCAAATAAAATGTAATTTTGTACTTAGCTTTTAGCTTAACGTTAGCACAACTTAGTGTGCTGGGCAATTACTGAAAGGCATGTATGCATAAATGAAAAGTCCTGTAGAACATATATAAAGATACGATCATAATGAATACAATAATTAAGGTTTTTCCAAAAATTTAATTTTTGGTACAAGCTTTTATCGCTGACTGTACTTTTCTTACGACAGACAATTAATACTCATCGAGACAATTCTAAAAACCCCTAACACAATTAGGTTGCGTTGTTTCATCACAGAGTTCCTATGGCCACCTCCTGGCTCCATCATCAGATCAGTTCGACAGTACCATATTATTGTATTGTCATGAGAACTACATACAGCCGCCAATTTTCATGACGCTACGATCCTTGGAAAATGGTTAAATTAGTTACCTTAGATTCCATTACATAGTTACAACATACAGGTCGACCTAATAAAAGCTTGTTAAAAAAAGGAATATTATTTATTTATTTAATCTTTATTGCACAATACAAGAAAGTACAAATGGCTGACTTAATTCCATAACGCATTCTCTACCAGTCAACCATTGGGCCAAACAGAAACTTACAATTGGTGCGGAAAAGAAAATCAGTACAGAGAGATAAAAGTCACTACCTATCTAAATACTACTTACTACTTATTATCAATAATTATTATTGTTAGCATAGGTGCTTAATATACCGAATAGCAGGTATATTATACGAAAACTTTATCTCAAGAAGTTCTACACATTTGCAACAACAATTCAAAACATTATTCAGGAAGAGGATATATCTAGTCTGTTTTTTTATTAACTGTGAAGGTACTATGTCTTATATATTTTCTATGTAAGAAATAAATGAGCATTCCATACTATTTCCTATGGACAGTACTACATAGGTAAAAAAAAACAACGGGTTGCACTCCGGGAGTGCCGGCAGAAGTGAAAACTCAATGACATTGTAACAGTTTTTCGATCAGGTCACGTGTCCGTTTTAGGAATTTTCAATCTGTCGAATCTGTCGGTCACGTGACCTGTCGCGAGTTAAACATTTTTTCCCCACCTCAGAAAGTGCACAGCGCCGCTAAAGAAGTTTTCACTTCAAAAAGAGACTGTAGTCAAATAAATAAGTATGGGATATATTATGGCAAACGCCGATAAACCTAGCAAGCATCAAGCATTGCGCACTGCAGCCAGCATACGCGTATTAAATCTAATTATACGCGGCATTATTTCGCACGAGCATGCGTTAAATACGATGACGTCACACACATAAACCGCTTTAATCGAAAACCCGGAGCAAACAGAAACAAACGAGGAACGACGTGTGCTGGTTTAGTTCGGTTACACTATGATTGAGAGTGACGCGCATTAGGTGACAACATTGACATATTACAAAGTTTACATATAAAATATGATGGCACACGTGACAGACCTTACGGCATACCTATAAATAACAGCAAAATACATACACAATTGTAACTCTTCTTTAACCATCTTAGGGTACAGATTTTTAATAGCGCTGACATTGCTTTACTTTTTTTCCAATAGGTATGGTATTTTTCTACGAAGTGGCAAGTCGCTCCCTAGGAAAAATATTTGTGCCCAATACAAACTTTCAACCCCTTTTCCCTTAAGGGCATAAATTAAAAAAACAATCTAATATTGTTTTTCTACAAAGTTTCTAGCACATCAATAAACTTTCGTTCCCATTACAAACTTTCAACCTTCTTTTCACAAAATTTTTTTAAAAGCCATTTTTGGATTATACAGTAAAGTATATTTTAACGAAGTTTGAAGTTCTTACATTTAATTAAAACTTGTACCACCTTGTACCATTTGTACCAGTTTCTTATTTCTTGTACATATTATAAATGTACCTAAATGTGCAAACTTCAACTATCTAGCTTTTGTGGTTTCGCTCTGCATTGATGAGTGACGTCAGTCAGGCCATGTTACGCATTTATTTGTATATCGGTATAGATTTTCTTGATGTACTTCCACAAGGATCAAGGATTTCTTTTTGGATTCCACAGTTGAAAGTAAAAAAATGATAAATTCACGGTCGTATTTTTGGTTCAAGGGATTTTTTTTATATTGTCCAAGGCCTTACATATCCACATATTTTCTTGGAATGAATGTGAAGTGTTTCCCTTTATTTCCCAGTGGAAACATAAACAACAAACAAAATAAGTTTCTTGTTTACGTTACGTTAACTTTTGTCTGATAGATCCAGTTTTCCGTTTCTGGCAGTTAGTATCAAATATTTTTTATTTGACAACTTATTGATATAAGAAAAGGATATAAATAATTGAGGTCATAATGTATGTTTATTAAATGTTTTACTTTAATGCGTCTGAAATACCTGAAGCTCTCAAACATTTAAAGAATGTTAGAATTTTCAAGGTTCTACTTACAACAATATTTGATAAATTTAGGGTTCCATTATGTGTAGCAACGGAACTGTTTTATATTTCTATTTTTAGTCCACATTTATAGACGGGTCTATCGCGAAACCACCAACACCACCATCACCACCAGTGAAACCTGTGTCGAAACGTCGGTAAATAAAGGTAATTAAATCAATTTCGCGATAGACCCGTCCATAAATGTGAGTACCTATGTGTTCAAAACGCGAAAGTTTTAAATATTATATATTTTTTAGTGTTAGTTGACCTACCTTATATATTTTTTTATTCATTTATTATTCAAAGGCGCAAATTGATTTTATTTGTTTATGTACGAGACAGTGTTTATCCTTACTGAATAAATAATAAGTTGGATGGAAAACTCGCTTAAAAGTTAAAATCTTATTACTCATACATTACGAGTAATAAATTTTCGCTAAGCTCACTTAAACATGAGTTTTTATCTATGTACATATGGAGTGAGCATTCTAAAGTTGCTTATTTCTCTATGCTTAAGATCATATCAAACCATACTGTGCTTATCCTTTTAACATTAAAGTTACAATATGCAGGTACACCTATATTTGCTTACTGTGGCTACATGATATTTGGCGCGACGCTGCGACGCTTTACATAGTGTGTGAGTTGGAGCTTATCAGTTACTATCAATGACGCAGATCGCTGACGGTCACCTTTTAGTTTTTATATAGGTCGCCGCTGTACTAATCAATCTATGTAAATAAAATCGAACACTGTATAATATAAAGTTCTCAATAATCTTACTTACATTATTACTGTATATAACAGTTGGGTCAAAATATAGTAAGGTTTACGATTTCCTCTCATAGGCTTGCTTAATCGCATATCATCTACCTTTATAAGAAATATACAGTTAGTGCCTGCGCAAAGAAAAATAAATTTAAACCTATTACCTAAGTACTAATAATTACATTCTTGACAGAAATGTACCTATTATGAGTAAAGCATTTTTGTATCAATATATACCCAAACGTTCGCAAATAAGTATACTACTTAGTTCTAGTTCCTGCACTAATGATCACATATTGTAATTATTTCCCGCAACTATTATTAAACAGAAATAATTGTTAAATCTATTTGGCCTGAGGGTTAACTGGTAGAGAATGCCTTCTGGCATTAACTTCGCTTTTTGTACATCTCTAACCGTGCAATAAAGTCTAACTAAATAAATAAGTAAATAATAAGTTCAACGTCGTCTCAAGATAGTAAGTACCGAGACGTGAATAATGCGGTTAAGTCAGGTTAGGCGCTGAATCAAATTTGCCATGCGCGAGACAACCTCGGCGCCTAACAAGCTTCCCATCTAATAGCTGCCGATGCGACATTATTAACTTTACTATAAACTAGTTTCAAATTAATTATATTAACGGAACTATGGATACTCGTACATTTTACGCGTGCAAGTTAGAAAAACTAGCGTTGCGTCTTCGCCGGGTTTTTGTATTGTCATATAATAATTTATTGTCTGCAGCAATGGTCGTAGCGCTACGACATAGCTGATAACATGTGTTACCTGGTATATCATCTTAACAGTTCCCACAGTTCTACCTGTAGTACTAATTACTGCCTGTAGTACTTATGTAATTTAAACTATTTTCAATTAGAGGTAGAACAGAGTTGCATTTCTTTTGTTTCATTAGATTTCAAAATAAAATAAATTCAATCATATTTATTTCAAATTAAATGCAGAGTTTTTGTCTGTGTATAGAGTATAGAGAAAAATATATCGAAAATAAATGATTTGCAGAAGCGAAACGAAAATGTGTCGTGATTAGCGTTAAATAGGTTAAAAACCGCTTTTTGGAGAAAACGCGTTTCATATTTAGAAGCCAAATTAGTCAATGTGGGGATTTATAACGTAAAAATTATGTACCGTGCCTTCAACTACTTATATGCATTACCTACCTATATATAAAAAGTTCATACTGATTAGCATATCTGTTAGGTAATCCGTAGCGGAATGCACTAATAGTATAATAGGATTGGCAGTATGCAAACAAGGCTAGTCCTAATCCAGTTTTCACGTGAAATCACGAACAGATTAGCATAATTGAATCTTACGCGCCAAGGCTAATGAATAGAATAATATAGTTTGAAAGGATTGTCTTTTGATTGTCTGACTGCGAATGGTTAAATTCATCATTGAGAATAAATATTATAATACGGCAAATAGGTAAATAATGTCCTGAAAATTACACTTTTCATCCAAATAAATGCTCCTTTTAATCTGGCTGCGGCCAGCTAAGTATTTTTATCGAGACATACTTTAAAACTTACATATCTATTAGGATATGCAATCCTAACTACATAACACATTACTTATAGCTACGATTTTCCACGAAATCCTCAAAATATCTCACATGCTCTATTTACTCGTAATGGCTTTATATGGATTTACGTTACATATTAAAGCCTGGATATTTCTATAAGATATATAATGTCATTAACTACCTAGGTACCGCAAATCGCAAATCGCAATTCCCCTTCAGTTCCCCAAAACAGTATTGACCGTAAGGTTAGATGGGTTAAGAAGAATATACTTTATTTTGTTCAGGGCAAAACGAACATAATGACGGTTCCATAAAGTGTTCTTCTTCTCCCGGTGTTCGTCTTACCCCAGCTCACCTTAAAAGTATTTCAACATTAATGTAATTATATCCTTAACCTTAACACATCAAGCAAGGAAGCGTCGTCCTCATCTTTACAACCTCCACTATCAAAAGAAATAATTTAAGCCAACCTCTTTTCACAACAGCGGTTTCTTTGTTGAGATCATTGTATCATCATCATCATTATTAGGATCATTATTAGGATTGTGGTGATTTAAGGCTTCTTTGATTTCCCGAGAGCTGAAAGACTCGTGAATGTTATCTTAGAGACATAAAATAGTGGGTACGATCTACTAAAGCCTCATTTAGACGGTGCGAGAACTAGCACGAGAGTTTCATTACGTTGCGGTATTTGATCGCATGGGAATCGCGCGCCGTCTAAATGAGCCTTTTTATATGCAAGTGTATGCCTGCGATAGGTACCTACGAGTATGTATTATGTATGTGACCCTATAAGTATTGGACAAATCTTAAACTTTTGTATCTAGGCACTGAAAAACTTGTTGAAAACATGACTTTAATATTGACGTGCTTAATTTGAATATAGAGATGCGCGAAAGTTAAAACACTCATGTGTTGATTATGGCAGCTGGCACCTACAATGAGTATAGTAGGTACCTAATGTAAGTATCGTAACAGTCAGATTAATATTAAACTAATTACATAAACTACCAATTTACGAATAAATGCTTTTGAACAGTTATACGTTATCTAAAAGCTTTGTATCACATCACATAGTTATAAATATTCTGCCGTTTTGCTTGTTCGTGTTACAAACATCCAAACTTTCACACGGTGTATTATAATAGTAAATGTTACCTCGCGTCGGCGGCATGCTTATCAACCGACCTCCAGTCTCGTGTGCGCTGACGTATGTTCGATAAACAGTTCACTATTAGTCCCGATAAAGATGAAAATAATTTCCATGTGCTCACTTCGTTGAGAGACTCTTGGCAGCAAAATAAATACATTCCACGTAGTAACTGTACTATACTTCGCGTGTCATTTTCAGAGATGCAACGTAGGTACCTACCACGAGTAAACACCGTGCACCGTCAGATGTTTGTTGCTACTGCTACAGTGAATTATTTGTGCCATAACATCGTTGCTTTTGTAAAATTCTGCTATGTGATCTGCTAAAAAAACCTTATATGTATCATTTTTATGGTTTCATTTCAATTTGTAGGTTTCCGTACCCAAAGCGTAAAAACGGGACCCTATTACTAAGACTCCGCTGTCCGTCCGTCTTGTCACCAGGCTGTATCTCACGAACCGTGATAGCTAGACAGTTGAAATTTTCACAGATGGTGTATGTATTTCTGTTGCCGCTATAACAACAAATACTAACGCTACGTCTTACGTAGGCGAACAACGCGCGAACGCCGCGCGGCCGCCGCGCCGCTCCGCGTCTAAATCGCTCATGTACGAGTAGGACATACCTATACGTATCAACGGTTTGTTTCATCCTCGCCGCGCCGCGCCGCGCCGCGCCGCGCCGCGTTCGCGTGTTGTCGCCTACGTAAGCCGTAGCGTAAAAATAAAGATTTAAGTGGGGCTCCCATACAACAAACGTGATTTTTGACCGAAGTTAAGCAACGTCGGGTGGGGTCAGTACTTGGATGGGTGACCGTTTTTTTTGCTTGTTTTTTTTGCTTGTTTTGCTCTATTTTTTGTTGATGGTACGGAACCCTCCGTGCGCGAGTCCGACTCGCACTTGGCCGGTTTTTTTTATTTTTATTTAGTACCTATATGACAGAATTTACAGGCGCAGCGACTATTACAATTAACCGTAGAAAGTGGACCAAAGTTAAAAAGTAGTTTCCCATTCATAAATGATACGATGCTTTGATCAGCAACGTGAATTCAACCATATCAAAGGCGGTGGATTTCGGTAAAGTAATGCACGCTCGAAAATCATTCCCATTTCTTCTTTATCAGTTGGCACAGTAAAGGAGTATAAATTTACTAAGTTTTGACAAGTGGGTAGGTAAATATTTACGGAATACCGAGACGCGTTCATTCTCAAATTGCCTCAGAAGTAGACTGAAAGTCAGTCAAAGGACAATAAAGAGCGAATGCCTATTTCAAGAGTTTGCTGGCGACATCAAATCGATATCAAGTTCTATGAAATGCTCAACTTGCGTATACATAAATCTAATAATGAAAATATATCGACTAACGGCCCGCAACATTATAAAAATTTGAGCATGAACTCAAATTACACTTGAGTATACTGTAGTAGTATTAATAGTAGTAAACACTTTATTGCACAAAACAAATACCTAATACATAACACAGAGAGAATACAGTAAATGTGTACAAAGGCGAACTTATCCCGTTAAGGGATCTCTTCCAGCTAACCTCTAAGTAACTACACCTAGTTACTTCAGTTTTATTTCACATAATAGCAAGTAAAATGAGAGTAAGTACCTCAGTACATATTCATTATTGTTGGTAGGGATTGTTTAATTTAACAAAAAATCTATTTGTGGTCTTTTTTTAATCTGCTATTTATTTATGCCTTTTGTTAAGTTCTGAACGTCTTTTCGCTGATGTAACAAACATAAAATCAAAGTTTTTTTGTACTATAATATTACTTACTTGCTGCTTATTACAGCGGTTCAACCCACTTCTCCTTTTACACTTGACAACAGTTGCACATTCATTTTAAAGCTCCACGAAGCGCCATCCTCTCCGGTGTATTCCATTTTGCAGAATGCTTATTAAGTGAATTGCACTAAAAGGAAATAAGTCCGCTGGGTACTATTTCGCACTTGAAACGTAAGCCGACACAGCAATGTGAGACTGTTTAATTTAACCCTTGCACTTCCAAGTAACTTAAAAGTAAGATCATTTTGACGGTTTCTTTTATTTTATCTGATAATATCGAATTAGAGTTAAGTAATTTTACGAGTGATATTTGTCACGGGGTTTCTCCCAAATAATCTAGGTAAGCTATTAAACTATTTAATAATCACTAGATTAATTTCGTGGCGTGGGTAATTTCATTATTGTGTGATAAATCCGTTGCCAACTTATAATACAATAATCAAGCGTAAGATGTGTCTTCTGTAGCAAAATGAACCGTATGGTAATAACAATTATATTAATGAGACGTTATATAATTGTTTGCTCACGGCTGAAGGTGCAAGCCGAAATTACTAGAGAAGTCTATTTTAACCTAATTTTTAATCAGTTTGTAAACTATATCAGCAATACAAAGCTCTACTTCTAATGTATTATACGAGTTAATATTTTACCCATAAGCTCTACGACATTCCTGAAAGCAGTTTAACAAAGGTCTTTTCACAGCGAACGAACACTTTCACTGCTATTGTAAATATTTTCTAAAGAGGACTCAGGAACTATTGTTGTATAACTGTTTGCCTACATTACAAAGTTGTTAAGTATGTTTTCTTATCTTTTCGTTTAAATTCATGTTATTTTTCTCTTCATCTTGTTAGGCATATTAATGCCTAACAAGACGTACACGTAGGTGGTAAATGATCTAAGGTAAGTAAAGCACCAGATATTCAATATTCATGACCACGTCCATCTTGGACGATTACTAGACTTCTTCAGACAGTTGACATGTGTGTAGGTACATAATATATGACTTAATCAATTAGTTTAGGAGTTTATACCTAGCTAGTGGATTATTGAGTTTATCATGTTTTACATATATTTGACGTCCCGTTCAAAAGTTAGAGAGGGGGCGGACAGATGGACATATACACTTGGTATAACTTGTGTCTTAAAAAATGGGGTAATACAACAAAAAGTAGGTACAGTTAAATTATATGTTATTATTCAAATTCGACTGACATTTTTTCTTATATTATTGACCTTACCTTCCCAACATACAAATGGAGTTTCGTTCTCATTTAAAAACTACGTGTTGGATTGTAATGAAACTTTGCACATACAATGACATCAGGTATATCTAGTCCTGTAATTAGTTCGCAGTGTGGCTCCAGTGTATAAAACAAACGAAATAATATAATAAATAATGATAGTAAAACAAGTTTTTTTACTATGGTGTCTGAAGCTACATATCGCCGCTATACTTACTCAACCTCGTATCTGCAACATTCATTTGATGACAAAAACACCCGTATTCCGAATGAGAGAAAAGCGACATTTCCATCAAATGATTGTTGCAGATATGAGGTTGAGTAAGTATAGCGACGATATGTATATAAATATATACCTTATCCTATTGTAAGCACAAGTTTCAGAGCAATCTAGCTAGTCATATTAAAATGGGAGCGTAACTACGTCTGTGTGGAGAAGCAAGCTTGCTGCGAACTCTTAGACAAATAGACCGACTGAATCGAAATAATAATCTCCCTTTCAAAGTTGGTCTGAAACACCTGCAAACTTAATTATTTAACACGATCAATATATTAACTGTGTCTGTGTAACTCAATCTATCGCCGTAAGGTTATCCGCGTGGTTTGCCGAGCACACGCTGCCGTATTGTTTACGAGTGTATCATATGACAAGCGATAAGGCGTCACCGACTCGATCGCTCCGCCGCGATAGTGTTAGAGTTAGAGCGACGGCGCGGCTACCGCGTCCCATCGTGTGTACCGCGCTTTAACCACACTCGCTGTTCTTATTTCAAAAAATCTCTAGAAAATCTGCATTCCTTTTTTTATTTTTTTTTATAATCAGCCAATTGCATAAAGGTTCCTTAAATTCATCGGATTCTCTGTGTAAACTTCCAGTATTTGTGTATGTTTAAGTGCAAGTGTAATGTGTTAAATTCAGTCTTATGACATATGTATTATATTCATAGATCGAAGCATGCATAGCTGGAAATGGAGATAGATACCTTGGAATTTAAAGGTAATTCATGAAATACATATTTAATTTTTGTTATACTTCGTTACCATACTCGTTGTCGAGCGACGTAATGTGTTATTATTTTCATATTTTCCTTAAAATGTTGTATATATATAACCCAAACACAATAATATATCGCGGAGATTTAAATATGAAACTAATAGTTATAATAATATATTGAACACTCAGCTAAGCCTTGTCAATGGTTCAATAATAATCAATTCACGCAGTTTGGCTTGAAGCCAATGTTTCCAATTGACCATTCAATTAAATGCCATATTCCTCGCATTCAGAGCTGAATTTAAATCGGCCGTGTTATAGATAAAGTTCACGGTTTAGGTTATCTAGCTACCATAGCTATAGAGATTTGAACAAAAATCAATAACTTCTACGCGCACTCTTGCCTAGATAACGTTTATCTCCTCATAGATAAAGATGCTCTATCCTAGGTCATATATTATTTATATAGCTTAAAAGCTATATGAATGCTTGAATGCTGGAATGTTGAAACATTCCAGTTAATATTTTTGTAATTTATTAGCTGATGCATAGCAGCATAGCTGCCTGCTATTATTTGCTTAGCTACCTAATAGTATTTTATGCAACCGTTGTATAAGAGAGGTAAAAAAAGGCGAGTGGCGTGAGTAACAATTTGAGGCGAAGCCGAAAATTGTTAATAAAGTCGCCACGAGTATATTTTGACTCAGTTAAACAACGTTGCATACAATACTTTTTCTACGACCAAGCACTTACTTTGAAATAAATTGTAAATTTAACAAATATTTTTAATTCAAGAAGTAGCAAAAATGGAGGGCACGAGCGGGAAAAGAATGAATGAATGAATGAAATAAAAAAAAACATGTCTTTGGTTCACTTATTTGTCAGGGATGACATTTAAAAGAAAGGTTGGCAACACTATATTTCATTCAATATTTTTTAAGTGGTCATTACACGAAGTATCGTAAAATCGCCAAAAAGATACTGCGTGTATGCACAAATTCTTTTTTGGGGAATAGGCTAAAGACTTGTCTTGACAACTATAAGGTAGGGTTTTAAAGATGTGTGCACGACCCTTTAAATGACAAATAAAAGTACTTACGGGAGTAGAAAAAAATATTATGACCACAATCGGAGCACATGTTTATTGATTTATGCTATTATTGGTTGCATTGTTTTGTTACCGTGTACGTACATTATAACATTACATCATAACGATTAAAAGCGAAATATTTTCCTGTAGTAAAATTCAAAATTGCAAAATTAATACTTAGGTCATACTGAAAGTTCCTGGACTGGCCACTTAGAAAAAATAAGTTTTCTCATATATCAGAATCCAGAAACTTTCAGTATGACCCACGTACGTTGATCTTTTAGCCCCGAAAATGAAGCAAGTATAGATTTAATTAAAATGATAATAACTGTGGTATGATCATTTCATTTAAAGGTAAAGAAACTGAAACTAAAACTTGATGTTTTTATTCATGCTTTAAAGTCCTGTACAAATAGATAGGTATGTCGGTAGATAGTCTCAAACATCTTTTACTTTGTACATCACCGCGGTGCCGGTGTTAGACTCTCCTCACGTGTGCAAGTCAACACCAACATTGGCAAATACATCCTGTTTTAAATAAAAGTCAGAAAAAAAATGTGTCAGAGTGACCGTCGTGTGACCGTTCGTTCAAGTCAGTTGACGTCATAAATTATCGATTTGTAGGTAAACCGCTAAACGCATGAACTTCCCGTTCAGTGCATCATGAGACAATCGTTCACGTCCGTTGGGTTTCCAGACCATTCTAAGGGCCAGTTGCACTAACCACATTTGACAGGCTGATCAATGTCAGCCGGCGCGCCCCGGTGCTTTACTATGAAACTTTCCATACCTACATAAAAATTTAGCAAACTCGTTAACGATACGAACAGTTTGGCGCAACCGACCCTAAGTTAAGGCCGAGATACCTACATTATTAGTCAACCCGGAGAGCAAAACTGTCATTGACTACCGATTGGAAACCATAAAAATTGCACACATAGCATAAACCAACCATCCTTATGGATAAAAGTATGCAAGTTGCAATGCCGTCATAACAACAGAAAAATATGAAATAAGGTAAACGTCCTAGTGCTCGACGTGCTAATGCCCAATAGAAGACACTCTGCTTTCACCTTTATTGAGGCTGACGAACATTCGGACCGTCTACCTTATTATGCTGACTTATTTTTAGGGTTCCGTACCCAAAGGGTAAAAACGGGACCCTATTACTAAGACTCCGCTGTCCGTCCGTCCGTCCGTCCGTCCGTCTGTCACCAGGCTGTATCTCACGAACCGTGATAGCTAGACAGTTGAAATTTTCACAGATGATGTATTTCTGTTGCCGCTATGCTATAACAACAAATACTAAAAACAGAATAAAATAATAAAGATTTAAGTGGGGCTCCCATACAACAAACGTGATTTTTGACCGAAGTTAAGCAACGTCGGGCGGGGTCAGTACTTGGATGGGTGACCGTTTTTTTTGCTTGTTTTGCTCTATGGTGCGGAACCCTCCGTGCGCGAGTCCGACTCGCACTTGGCCGGTTTTTTTATGAAAGTAATTCGTTCATCCTACTCAAGGATAAAAGGCGCGAGACGACAACATAATAAGGAACGCAAGGTCTACAACCCTTAAATAACTTCAAAGATAATCCGCATTGGCATGACAATGAGAATGGACCCGATTTGGATTTTGTAATAGACATCTATTAGATATCTTTTAGACATCGCCAAGATACGATAACGATATGTTTAAGATATAACCTGTCAGATTTGACATTTTCGCGATTTGGGAGATACTCTTGAACGATTTCCACAAAATCACTTAGAGATCTAATTCACATCTAATAGATATCTAACACGATCTATTGTAAAAGTGACATTGGTTGCCCGAATTGCGCTGCAAAAGAGAACTAGTTGAAATCTAAACTATAACGTATCTATAATGGATCTAGTACGTGTCGTCTCTTGTGAATATCTTGAAGTTTGAATACGGCAGAATGTATAAAACGCTTTAGAAGCATTCAAGCGCGTACTGAGGTAATTGTTCCAGTCATAATATTTTGTAAGACATCAAAGTGAAGGACGTTTATAGCGTATAAAGTTCCAAATAAATTAGCTACACAATACGACGTAGGTACAATTTAAAGGAAAGTATTTGTAGACCATATTCAGACAATATAATCCAATACCAATTAAATACTTTTTTTTTCCATAAGTTATTATTTACGGGATTTATATAAGGGAGACGTTTTGAGTCAACTGAATATTTTTACCACACACAAAAATAATGATGTTTCTATGTTGTTTGTATTAGAATACAAAACAAATTAATGTATTTAAAAGTAATTTTTCGCCACAATATTATCGATCAGCCAAAAGTCAATTCCAACTTACATTTGTGACATCAAAATGATATCTATCTATGTTGTCAGTCATCCGTGCGTCTCGCTCGCGCTAATAGGGGTACGGACAGGTACGAGTGAAAAGCGCAATTTATTTGTGCAATCTGATCCGTACGACCACGTTTTTTAGCATATCACTGATTTATGAGGATGCCTCTGCAATGTCACGTCTTTTACTTAATTTAGATGAATGATTATTAGAAAGGTCATAGAATCAGCGAAAACGCACAGTCAATGTGTATTCGTTATAATTTTTGAGCGTCAAATAGAAACTAAAGAATGAGTCCATGTTTCATGCCACCGCAAACTGCGTGAACTGGTCGGGACGGTGTTTACGATTATTCGAAATAGAATAGTATCACGCTGGACAGCTGCCAATAGTGACAATGCCACCGCGGTATGTCATACCTTAGCCACCAGGCCCCTATTTTACCACGGTGACAGGTGCGACAATGGTCGACATCACTGTTACTGACGTCACAGGCCTCCATAGGCTACGGTAACCACTTACCATCGGACGGGCGGTGTACTTGTATGCCACCAACGTTTTAATAAAAAAAAACTCCATTCCATATCGCCAGTAAATAAATACTTATTTTGCGAAGCTAATGACAATTGTCACAAGAAACACGACAATTGTCACGAAATTCCGACACAGAACTCATTTCCTGTCAAGAATTACCGAAAGTTCTATTAAATCGTGTGACAATTGTCATCATCATGACCATAATCTTCGAAAGAGAAATACCTATCTTTTGCCGATATAATAAAGTTTTTTTAAATAATACAATGATCGTGGCAAACTAGAATACGGCCCGCCCGATGGTAAGCGGTAACCTTAGCCCATGGATGCCTGTGACGTCAGCAACAGTGACATTTGTCGAATTGTCGCACCTGTCACCGTGGTGAAATAGGGCCATGACAGCCTAATCTTCTTTATTTCTACAGTGGTATTCAGAATTAGATAGTGTAAACATTTAAAATGTTATTGTCATTAAGACATTTTCGTATGATAAAAATTATAAAAAGGAATATCTAATAAAACCATGAAAATAATAGTAACTTTGATACATAGAAAACCTTGGTTTTGTTTCAGCTTAAGTACTCTAAATACTGCTAGGTAGATAAATAATTTCATGTTATATAGAAATTGAAGAGAACGCGAAAATTCTTAAAACTCCGCTTCCACGATATATTCTTTGGTTTTAAAACATCTAACAGTCAGTTTGGCCCCACATTTGATATTAGATATTATGTAGCTATAGTAAATATATATGACATGAAGCCTCTGTTAAACGCCAAGGTGTAAAGAAAATTATTTTTTAACTGTACAAAAGCTAATTGTGTCACATTACTGTTCCAACTAAATAATGTCAAGGAAATTTTATATAAACATTGCAAATAAAACGTAAATTAAGACAAAACGTAAAAAAGGAAAATTTACAGGTTTTCGATGGATAATTAATTAAATATTTTTCAACGGAATATTCTATACGATCAACGGGCTTACATTTTAGTAACCATGAGTTTATTATGTAAAGGTTACAATTGAGAATGTATGTACTCGTATTATAGTTAGTGTGTTGAACCGTTGAGCTAGGGGTGACTGCCCCTATTTCACCACGGTGACAGGTGCGAAAATTGTCGACATCACTGTTACTGACGTCACACGACGACGACGTATAGACTACGGTAACCGCTTACCATCGGACGGGCGGTGTACTTGTTTGCCACCAACATATTAATTTAAAAAAAAAAACTCCATTATATCGCCAATAAATAAGTACTTATTTTGCGAAGCTAATGACAAGTGTCATAAGAAACACGACAATTGTCACGAAATTCCGACACATGTTCTGCAGAACTCATTTCCTGTCAAGAATTACCTAAAGTTCTTTTAAATCTTGTGACAATTGTCATCATCATCATCATAAACTTCGCAAGAGAACTACCTATTTTTTGCCGATATAATAAAGTTTTTTAAATAATACAATGATGGTGGCAGCTAGTATATCTAATACCTTTAAACGAGCAATTCTTGTTTATTTATTTATTTATTTATATATATATATATATATATTTCGGGGATCTCGGAAACGGCTCTAACGATTTCGATGAAATTTGGTATATAGGGGTTTTCGGGGGCGAAAAATCGATCTAGCTAGGTCTTATCTCTGGGAAAACGCGCATTTCCGAGTTATTAAGTATATGTTTTCCGAGCGAAGCTCGGTCACCCAGATATTGTATTAATAAGTGTGTTAAACCGTTGAACTAGGGGTGAGTTCTAATAATAACTGTTTAATAACAGTAAAAAAAATACATAATGGTGAAAAAGTAATACATGCTTCCATGCACCATTAATGTTGTCAAACCTCTTTATTCGTTCCATTACAACAACAAGCAAAAGCATACATTTATAACTATACCACACCAGACTCACAGAATAAGTAATAGTATTATCATACAGAACGGACACGCACCGCCCCGCCCCGATTCGGATTACCTCGCCCGCGACAGGCCGCGACATGAATGTGTGCGTAAGTCGCTCTACTGAGATTCCGTCAGGATTCCGTCAGAAACTCAATGACGCGTGTACAGACGTGCCGCGCACACATATAAACGCAAATCATTTTTGGTGTATGGCGTGTCCGCCCTGTACCAGACTGTAGGTATGCACAAATTATAACGCTACGCTATTTGAAGAATATAGGTAAAAATATATTTTTACGTAAAAAATAAATCTAAATGCTACTTTTACATCAGATTTTATGGGGCTTTGCCGTTTTGAAGACTGTCAGCCTGCCAAGGCTCTTAGTAAAGGCAAAGGCACTCAGACGAGCTTCTAACGTAGCCACTTTGACTGACGCTACAGAAAATAGAACATAAAATCATAACTTTCCAAAACACACAAGAATCCACATTGCACTGGTAACTCAGTAAAAGCTTCCAAGTGAACTGCATCCACTCAGAAATGAACTAGAAAATTTAAAAGCTTCAGAGCTCCCAAATTACATTTATTTACTACGAAACTCCAGTTTCTTAAACGGGAAACCTAGAACCACATCTCTGAAGGAACCGTAGGCTGATGTAGGTACCTATACGTCCAGGAGGTGAATTCAGATCTCAAACTATTATTTTGATTAGATTTTTATATCACAATCAGTCCATCTTACTGGCACTCATATATTTGTTTAACCTTTTCCACGCCGTGTCAAACATAAAAGCTGTCACACAGACGCCACATCATTGAAGTGTCAAAACTGAAGTTGAACTTTATGTATATGCACGTAGGTCGATGTTGCTCTGTGGTCTGTGACCGATTAATCGTCGCCAAAGCGTTGAACCTACGGTGCGGATATATCGGTCATTGGCGTCCAAAAGGTTAAGAGGGAAGCATTGAAATCACTATCAAATCAGTAAGTAGGTATATATTTTTATAATCTGAATCCGTGTGATCCAATTTGCGCGATTATATGCAAGCAAATGCCAAATACATATTATGCAGATATAGTAGTCAAGATAAATGCAAACTTTACGCTCGTACAACTTTGAATTGTATTGAGAGGATTCTTAGTTCATATTTTCCAAAGCAGTCACGGTAAAGACTGACCTCAGTTGAAATGTTAAGTTTAAACAAACTCGTCAACCGTGATGTTTCAATATATAAGATCAAGTATGCTGTGCGAAGAAATTCTTTGAAGTCATTTTCATTTGACGGCTTCACTCTCTTTGTAGAAACTGCATTTCAGATGTAAATCAACCTTATTCAGACGCCTTTTATAGAGTTAGTTCGTGTTAAACAGTTCCATGATTTAATATTACCTATATTTTGTTATGGTCGTTGCATCCTTTAAGAGCGACTTTTTTACTTCTTTTTTTTATCTCAAGGTATTACAGAGTTTCATTAAGGGTTTACATTTTGACAATTACTGAACCCTGTAAAAAAAATAGAAGGGAAACACGACAGGGTGGAGAATACGATTTTGTTGTGTTCCTGTTAAAATAAAATGAAATATGTACTAGTTTTGGTATTAACTAAATAGTATAATATGTGTGAGCTATAACAGCACTTCCTTAAACAAATCGATGGAGAATCATAATTTATTTTGAACCATTTGTAAAACTGTTTATTGAAAGTGTTTGTAAATAAATTGCACGCATTTACGCTGCAAAAAGGATCAAAGCATGTACTCACAAAACCAATTAATCTCCTCCTTGCCTTGTATTCTGACAAATTAGTAAGATTGCACGCATGTTAACACGCGCGCGGCGTGTTTGTTTATTTATTCATGTATTAGTGTTTGTTATTGGCTGCGGGCCACGGGCCACGGCTCGATGAAACTGTCCGCGTTTACACGCCCTAGCGCTCCAGCAATTAAACCCATCCTGTTGCTTTTCTCTAGAATCTATAATCTGATAGAAAAATAATTATGTTAATGTAAATGGCATAATTATAGCTCGTCTCATTCGTTTTTTTCTTTATATCTTATTTCCTATGTTCTCTTTTATCTGGGGGCACGGCAGTGCATGCCCCCGCCAAGTCGAGCGCAAAGCAAACACTGCCGTACCATCCTTTACTGGAACCATTTCGCCGCATTTTCAGGCCCCTATTTGAGAACCTCTGGATAAGACCAGAACGCAGAAATTTTCGTCATCCAGTAAGCTATAATCACATTTCAAGTCTGTAGGTCATTTAGTTCCGAAGTTAAGCGAAAGCAAAGTTTCGCATTTATGACACTCATTCACTCATGATCATCAGAATAGAACTAGTACTTCCCATAAACTCAGAGAGCTGAAATTTGATACAGAGTTAGGGTTTAATGGCCACATAAAGAGAAAACCTAAAAATATTGCAATATCAGTCACGTTTTAAAGATCTAATAACTGCATAAGTAAGTTTGTAATCCCATATAAATATATGATATTACAAAGTTACTGTTGCAGTTCCTACAAATAGTAGGTAAAGTAAAGGTACACTACGACGTACGATGTGAGTATGAATGAAGATATGTTTAGTTATGATATGTGTATACATAGTATGGGTATGAGTACCCGAAAAGAAGGACTGCCTACAAAAAGAGATGAGATCCCATCAAAAACATTACATGTAAAAAGGTGCAAGTCTCGCAACGCTTTTACTACAAAAAAGTTTTGAGATATAATGTGAAACCAAGTCGGGTATTTTAATCAGTGCCAGGGGGTGTTAAAACCGTATCAATAAGATATCTTTAATTTGTAATACATATAATGACTTGGCAATCAATTAACCAATTGTTTTCCCTTTGGCGAGCTGTAATCTATCAATTAAAGTGATTTCTCAATAACAACTATGTAATGTAATAAGTGCAGATTGCTGCCACTATAATCATTTGTTTTTACAGCCATCAATCATGTGGAAACAATGGATATTTGACATCGGGTTTCAGAACAATCTGTTCCAGTTGAACTTGATCTAGATTCAATTTATTGAACTTGGTGAACTAGCTAAATGAAATTTTAAAAAAATTGCCTTTAGCCAATAAAACATAATTGAAGTATGTAAGTATATTTTATATATGTAGTATTCAAACGTAGACGATATTATTTTTCATTCTTATATTATAATATCATTATCAGTACCCATATGGGTACTTATTTAATATCACCACGTGTTCGAAGACGCGTAAACACGTCATTCTGTAACTGGTTTAGTTGTAAAACGCAAATTTTGAGCCAAGAAGAATCATCTGCATTGTCATCAATCAGTAATCTTTGGTAACACCATTTTTGTTTTCTTTCTTTTTAAGCATATTTTATATTCTGAAGATTGTAAGCACTGACACCACAAGTTCTGAATATGATTCAATATGTCCCTTCCAAATCTGATGGGATAATTCCAAGCAAAAGAATATTTATGATCAAATCATTTTATTTCATGCATACGTCATGTGCTCATATGGAAGCATATGAGCACATGACGCGTTGGAAGTGTCTCTATGTCAGATGCAAGCGGTTAGATTTTCTAGTAGTGGAAACCTCATATCAAAGTTTGTCTGAAACACCCGCTCAAATGGTAATTCTCCCAGCCGTGTGCTGATAAGTGATATGTTATAACACGTTGAACCCGCGACCTCGACCACGTTAATCACGGACTGACTCGAAAGAGTCACTATCGTTATCGGCGTCTACGTCAGATCGCATGCTGATAACACGCGCAAGGAGAATTCCTCTCCTTTCAGTTTTTGCGTTGAACAGAGACAATTGTGTTAATAGTGTTGATTTTTTTGTGCTGTGGGAAATGACATCGTGAGGGCACTATGCACCGGCCTTCCAAGATACGCAGAGGTAACAAACTTGCGATTTTTACGCGTCCATTTTTATAAACGAGCACGTTTAGATAGCGGTATCTTCATGTGTACGTATACATTTGATACGATATTTATTTTAAACAAAAAAGACATAGGTAATGTATTAATAAATAATTAATTGCTTTAAATATAAAATCAAAATAAAATGGGAAATGTAGTAAATAAGTCATACTAGATTCGATGTTCCTTATATAGTTTCTATTGAGAGGACACTGACTAATGTAACACAGGTCTTTACCTAGCTCAGAAGTCAGGGACTTCAAAACCCACTTGGTAACTTGTTTTTTGTCAATAAAAATATTTTATTTATTTATTTTATTTTTTATTGATTATAATGATTTATTGACACATAATTATTAGGCACCTAGAAAATGTGTTTTCAATGTTTAATAATCTACATATTCAATTGCCCACATTTCCTTAAAAAAACACCAAATTTAACTTTGACAATATAACTTAGGTACTTTCTTTTTCGTTAATGTGTAGAAAATATGTAATAGTGTGTATATTGTATATTATTATCTACTGACAAATAGAGGTTCTGTCATTTACAGAAACGAGTTCGGTACTTTTATCAACAATATTCTATTTACTATTCTTATTCAATTTTCTATTTCATTTTGTTGTTGGCAATACGCTCAGAATTGAAATGCGCTAAAGCCCATAACCTAATAACCCTTCTAAGTTAAGGTTGAAGAATTGGCATCATGCCACTTATTTACTGACCTCTAAACATGTAAATCCGTAAGGACAGCTTTATAATCGTCACCGACCTATATGCGTCTCATTGCCTCCTCTCTTCTATTATAATCGCTATTCGTTCCCATACGGGCTTAAAGAAAGTTGAAGACTTAACATACACATTTGAACTTCTTTTAAGTTTTTACACAGTTCCTTTATATCTATGTGGCGGACTGGCCTTTTTGGCCACACGTCTATGGTTCAACGAGTTTTTAGCTGAAGCATGACATTCAGAAACAATCGCTGATTTTTCCGTGTCATTTGAATGTTATTGTTTGATTCTTTCGCATTTTCTCGAAGGTTAGCTGGAAGAGATCCCTTTTAGGGATAAGTTCGCCTTTGTACATAACATTCTTATTTTTGTTTTGTTTTTGTCCGTTTTATGTAAACCTGTTTATGTGCAATAAAGTGACATACATACATACATTATAACTGGAAGTTTAATTCAACTACGCCGGTAGGTCTCCTATATCTACTTAGGTTTACTGGTTTATTTATAGAGTTAGACCAAGCTAACTTGGCAGCAATTTTGATAGCACAGGCTGCAAGTTTAGAAGTAGGCAGAGGTAGATCCTCAGCAGTGAAAAAACGTCGCCATTGATCAGATCGCCTCGCCAGAAGCGGCTTTACGCCGCAAATGTTCTGAGCGCGCAAATCGAAGTCACGATTCAATCCCAAAGTCCCTCAAGCTATTAGTCCTAATAGGTCGTCAACGTACACTCGGCAGAATGTACGCCACAACATTATTCTACCCACACCTAAGGCAGCTGTCCAACCGGCGGTGAGAACGGATTCTTAGGGGTCTATAGGCTCAGTTTTACAAAGATCAGTGAAACCTTAATAGTTACGTTATTTTACTTAAATGTCGGGGGAATCTAAGGGATCGTAATACAGGAAAGATACTAAAAAGTATTTGTAATCTGCAGTCTTTATATTCTAATTAGTACAACGTTCTATAAAAGTTCTCCAGGTTTGCCCAGGTCCCCTATTTCATAAAGGTGACAATTCGTCACCTGACACTCCTGACAGTGACAATTTGCCATACATTGTAGGTTCGACAAGTAAATATTGACACTAAGTACCATCCTTACTTATCGATCACGAAATGGATAGGAAATTGTCAGTGTCGGGTGTCAAATTGTTAAACTAGTTTGTTAGTAAGTCACCACACGTACGAGTATTAGAACAAATTAAATTATTTTCAGAAAATATTTTAATTTGTTTTTATTTCAAGTAATTATATATGACATATATTTCAGTTCACTACACAAATAGTTAATAAGTATCATTGGTGTTGACTGTACACTAAAGGAGAAGAACTTACGTTGCTTAGGTGTAACATTTTCCGATGGACTGTACGCATTTGTTTGTTTAGGCCTGATGGGACTTTCGATTCGGTTACTTAGTGACGAAATTGGTTTACGGTACGCTCGCGCTCATGTCGTTATTACCTTCAAACACATACTACACAGACACCGTATTATATTAAGGGCCGGTATAGACGGACTGCAACCTGACTGCAACTTGTATGGGAACTGCACGCCAACGTTGCAGTCGTTACCATACAATTTGCAGTCCGTCCCTATTCCTCCTATGATTCGAGCAGCACAACTGAGTTTTATTTTACACCATTTTATACTATTACAATTTACAGCTGACTCTCGTATAGCTTCCATTGTTGTATATCTATGTAATTTTCACGAGTACTGGTCGTAAACACTGTGGGCGCAACTGAGGGCCTACCACGTACATCGAAGTTAAAAAGTTACAGGTGTCTTTCTCTTTTACTCCAATTAAGGCGTTATAAGCGCTCCTATACTAAATTTGTACGGGAGCGCTCTTATGTGTTTGATTGTGCTCCCTCTAATAGTTGAGGTAGTCTGTGCCTTCAAAGGTCAATTTTTTTTAAATACTATTAAATGGGATTGCTTTTGATGTCTACTGTGTAGCTACCATCACGTAAATGTATTTATATGGGAAAAACAAATTACGTAAATTGGTCATCATCTTCCTCGCGTTGTCCCGGCATTTTTGCCACGGCTCATAGGAGCCTGGGGTCCGCTTGGCAACTAATCCCAGTAATTGGCGTGGGCACTAGTTTTTACGAAAGCGACTGCCATCTGACCTTCCAACCCAGAGGGTAAACTAGGCCCGTATTGGGATTAGTCCGGTTTCCTCACGATGTTTTCCTTCACCGAAAAGCGACTGGTAAATATCAAATGATATTTCGTACATAAGTTCCGAAAAACTCATTGGTAAGAGCCGGGGTTCGAACCCGCGACCTCCGGATTGCAAGTCGCACGCTCTTACCGCTAGGCCACCAGCGCTTTTTAAATTACGTAAATTGGTACCCTGAATAAATTTAAAGATTAACAAATGATCTTAACAACTATATTTATTATTAATTTGAGTTTATTTTATCTTCCTTTATTTCTAACAGTTTTTTTTTTTGTTTCAGGTAAGCTCTATCATATTCTGCAACGAGAGATTTTGGTAAATACAGTACCTAATTTTATTAATAAATAACCCTGATTGTGCCATAGGTATGCTAAATTAATAATAAAAAAATAGTTATTGTAGTTAAATACTTACTAACAAGTAGTTGCTATTAATACTCATTGAAATTGTATTTAATTGAAACTATTGTTTTAGGTATGGTCAAGTGGGGTAAGTGGAACATTACCTGTTTTACTTTTTACCCCCTACTCTGGGGTAAGACGCTAATAAACGTTTCATTCCTTCCTCCGTTGCTATCACTCTTATTCCACCTGACTTTATCTCTTATTACAATTTTACCTAATTAGCTAATAGAGGTACAAATGCGAGAGAATATTCAGTAAATATTATGAAAGTAAGAGCTACTGCCGTATTCGAACTTCAACATATTCACAAGAGACGACACGTACTAGATCCATTCTAGATACGTTATAGTTTAGATTTCAACTAGTTCTCTTTTGCAGCGCAATTCGGGCAACCAATGTCACTTTTACGATAGATCGTGTTAGATATCTATTAGATGTGAATTAGATCTCTAAGTAATATCTTGTGGAAATCGTTCAAGAGTATCTCCAGAATCGCGCAAATGTCAAATTTGACAGGTTAGATCTTAAACATATCGTTATCGTATCTTGGCGATGTCTAAAAGATATCTAATAGATGTCTATTACAAAATCCGAATCGGGCCCCTAGTATCTTAAGGCTCAATTAGTCGGCGCGCGAACTTTTTTACGATTTTAGTTACATTGCGGACCATTGAGGTTACAACAATTCAGCCGACCGAACCGAACTTTCCACCGTTTTTGACGCAGCAAAGTGTGATGGTATAGCTATAATAAGATTAACATTATTTTTCATAGAAATTTCACGTAATGGTGACACATCTACACTTTGTCATTGCAAAACCTGTGCAGTTATTATGTAGAACTGCATAAGAACTGCAAATAAGTGTTTTTTTCTTAAGTGTGTTTTCTATCGCAAACTTTAACATGTTTTTTTTATGTGTATTAGTAATTTAAACCTTTTCTCATGCTTCTTTGAACTGATACTAACATTCCTATTCTAATATATAGAGTATATTTCTAGATTCCTAAAGTGACCTCATATTCCGGACCCTAATATTTTTACATGTGGTTTAACCTAAATGCATAGTGTTGCCAAATGTCTACAAAGCATTAAACATTATTAAGCATTATGTTTAAACAGCTCACAGATTAAGGGTTAAACAAATTCTATTTGTTCCTGCATATTATTTCAATATTAAAACTAATAAATTTTCCCAACTATTACATAAATTGACGCAGTATTTTAATTTATAAAAATTACATTTGTTTATAGACGAAATGTCGGAAACCTTGGAAAAACCTGGAAGTTGATGATTTTTAGTATGTGATTTTTGGCAGATTTTTCGGGGTTTGTAATTATTTTATATTTACAAACTTTATCATAGGAACATCATAAATAGTGTACCTTTCTGATGGCAGTTAAGATTTTTCCTATACCCTTTACTAATAGCAATATATTTCCAAAAATATGATTTAGCCTATGCAACTTTTAACACTGATTTCGCAGTGAAAATCGATGATATATTTTTTTCACTATTTTTCCTAGAAACTGCAAACAATTATGTGATACAACATATTAATTTCGGGCAAAAAGAAAAAATCATGCATTTAAGGGTTAAAAAAATCAGCCTATCATTCTCTTTGACATTTGTTATTTGAAAATCCCGCTTTCTACAAAGTTACTGTAAAAGTTTGTCCGAATTTTCCAACATTCTTAAGGTTCTTTGTTGGAATTCTCAACTCGGAGCCTCACTTTTCCCTTTATCTTATTGTAATTCTTTAGCGCCAGGTACCCCGGCCCCATCGAGTTTAGTTGACAACTCCTGATACTTAAATACGGGTGTCCCGGTGAGAGTCTGCTATACAGCTATCTGCTATATATATATATATATATATATATATATATATATATATATATATATATATATCGATAATTTACGTGTGAAAAAATGCGCTTATATTGTACAGAATCGGGAACTCTATCCATCCACCAAATTTTATCAAAATCTGCCGAAAAAAGAAACATCAAATAAAACGGGGCCCATAAATTTCAAGTACCTAAAGAATGTGCGTTGAAATTCATTTATACCTTAACATCAAAGAGTGCTATCGAATTTAGATTTTACGTAGATTGAAATAAAGTTGAATTTCGAAAGTGATACGCGAGCACTTTATATGGACATGACATGCTCATTAAATTGACTGACGATCAGCGCTTGCCCTAAATACTGACAGACAGATTGATAATGTGGAGCTTGATTTAGTTAAGATACAATTTAATGGATAACGAAGGTATGTAATTCGCTTTAAATTAACATATTGAATGTTTAGATTGAATTAAATTTATTTTATGGAATAGGTAAGTCGCTAAGGGCCACTTGGACCGTTTACTAACCCGAGGTTAGCCGGTTAAACCTGGAGTTACTATGGTTACCAGTACAATTTGACACTGGGTTAACGGTTTAACCGCTTAACTCCGGGTTATTGGATGGTGCAAGTGGTGCTAAGAGTTCAAACAGAGTAAATTTACAGGTCCTATATTATAAGATTCAACCGTACCATAAATGTAATTCAATAAATACAATATGATTATGAATCAAATCACTAAGGGCCGTTTGCAAAAGTGTTCGTCCATAATCAAAGTTAGATTACGGCATAGAGAAATAAAATAGCTTAAGATTGCTCACTCCATCGGTACATACCTACATAAAAACTCATCAGTAATAGCTTTAAGCGAGCTTTGCGTAAACTTACTTATAATACAATTGAATCTTAATAAGTATCAAGTTTTAAATGAGAGGGCTCTCTTCAAAGAATTTAATTTCCGACCCATTTTGTACTTTCTCATAGTGACAATAGTATGAGGTTTCTAGCGACTTCCATATTGATGACTGTGACAAAGGTACGAAATGGGTCGGAAATTAAATTCTTTGACTGTACTTAAAACACAAGAGTGAGTTTTGAGTTTTGTCTAGTAGAACAGACTTTTAAGTGGTAATTTTGAAACATAAAAATATAGCGGTCACATGGATTTGATTTGTAACGTTTAGTTAATATTTCCGTCGCGTTGGTGTGGTGAAAAAAAATATGTTTCACTCGGTAGCAAAGTTTGTTTAACCCTCGTGCAACCAAACTCTCGCAACGCTCAAGATTACAAGATTCAGTTTTTTTCTCCATACCAAACCAAAACAAATCAAACCAAACAAAAGTAGCTTTGCTTTTGAACAACTTTGCCCACTTGTATAACAAAAAACTATTTGTTTGATGTACTTATTTCCTTTACGGCTTTATTAGCTAACTCTGAGGTTTCTCCGCGAGACAAGATACATCCTAATTAATAATCATTATTAAAGATACGAAAGTAACTAATTAACTGTGTCCTTACAAGGCTTCTATTTCCATTTCCAGTTTGCTTTTGAAATTCAAAATCACCACTTCTTAATTAAAATAGCTTTAATACTCCATTCCTTTCATAAATAAAGCCATTGGCATGTGAATCGATCGCTATAGATATCTGTACCAGTGTCTGTGTAAGGGCCGCGCCGAGTCTTGTGGTCAAGGCGTCTGGGCTTAGCACCTACGGTCTAATTGGAACCATGAGCTCGATGTTTCTATGTAGCGAGTATATTTTGTCAGTGGTTCCACTATCATGGAGTCTTATGGAATTTAAGTAGGTGGAGGCTGTTCGGAAAGAGAAGAGTCGTGGAATGTATTGGGCCCCATACATTCCACGACTCTTCTCTTTCCGCACAGACTCTACAGTCAAGTGTAAAAATATGGGTGCACTCATCATACTCAAAAATATGTCCCATAGCTCTTATGTCAGCTAATTATGAACTTTGGGACATATTTTTGAGTAAGTTGTGTGCGCCCATATTTTTACACTTGACTGTACCTATATTTACAGCAATTTTTTCACAACAATCTAAATCTGTACAATCACTTTAAATAAAATAATTTTCGCAAAAATGAATAGGATCTCAGTCTTCTATTAAGTATAAAACCCTAAACTACTTATATATATATTATTATGTAAAGGTATATATAGGTTGATTCTAATTTAACAATGTTATTATACGCTGGTTTTGATGCGACCTTAATTGATTGTTATCCCCAGACGTGTCTACGACCTATCTTATCACCATTTGTATTGTACCATACATAGTAATTTATTGTCATGTTTTTTTAACTAATGTCTATCTTTGTCTTTTGGTTGTATTATATTAATTTTGTTGTTATATTCATGTTACCTGTCGTGATTGTTTCACCGGATGGTCTCAACGGAAGATCAGCGCTGGAAGTCGCCAGCAACATGCTGAGGTGAGACCATTTCGTGGCACCTTCTCCTTTTTTATGTTTCTCTGCTAGTGTAATTTTCTTTTTTGTGTTTGTGTTCACGAATAAAAATATTTCTATATTTCTATTCTATTCATTTAAACTAAAGCATTGTGCGAGCTCTGACACCCGTGACTACTCTATGCCGCAGCATGCTTACAGAATAATTCTGACAGTTTACCACGAAACTCTACGCGATTAACACGCCTTTTCTAAACCGATATTGCACAAACCGGTGCAAGCCAAAAATGACATTTCAGTGATAAACATAAAGTGCAAAATGGCTTGATAAGACGCTAATTTAATAAAATCGCCGTGTAGATAATAAAAGCGTGTCAAAGCAAGGTAGTGCGCGCAAATTACAGTGTCAGAGGTGGTATAATGTAAGATAATGGTAACCTTAGTAAAATAACGCTTAGTCGATTGTAGATAATGACAGCTGTGCACTAAGGTATTCGAGGTTTATTAGCGACAACATTGACTGCGTCTAAACTAACTTTGCACGACTTGAATAGAACAAAGTGAGAGAGTGTCATTATAAAAGTCATATTTTCTTATAGAAATTTGACATTTAATTATGACATTGCCTCAGTTTGTAATTGCAAGTGCCATAAAAGTTAGCTTGGTCCAATTCTAAAGTCATAAAAATCTTAAAATAATAAAGTAGTTATATTAAGTTACATAACCAGAGACTGGAGTGATGACCCCACAGTCAAACTCATTGTTGAGTTTTGTGGGGCTATGAAATAGTTAAGAGTATCACTGTACTTTTATTAAATAAATAATAAAATAAATCGGTCTAGATACTTCTGACTTCGTTACCTATTAGGTTATTGCTTCCATGCCTATAATACTTATACAGGTATGCAGCCAACTGTAGGAGAAGAACATTTACTCTAATAGAATTTTATGCAATGAAATGTTAAAGAAACCTGATGTGTTTCGAAGTTCATTTTACAGTATGTGTTGTCAAAGCTAAAAAAAATATAAATGTCTAACAATAATACTCAAACAAACAAATAAATATAATTTAATAATATTCACATTTGTTTGTGTTTTTACAACTTTGTCGAATGTATAAGTACACTGCAGGTAAATATGAATTTCTACTATAGCCTGTGTAAATGCAGTGGTACCGGTAGTTTTCAAGTGTAGCGAATCTGAAAACTATGGCGTACCTACGCAGTATAGGTACATACAGAGGATCAACTGCAATAGGTACGTAAGTTACATGCACCAAAGAAGGCCCGTCGCTATTTTTTTCCTATGTTTAATATGAACTTAATGGTAGCGTCAAACTAGCCAATTGCCCGCTTTTTTTGAGAAAACACAATTTTCTAAAAAAATCTATGGAAGGCTAACTTAGGTACTTACTTACTGGATCAATTGTGATCATACACATCATTTTATTTATAAAAATATTGTTTAAATGATCATTTAAGCTAGTTTCTTGACAATTCTGAGGGCGGGTAAAGACGGTAAAGTTATCCTAAGTTTTAGCCAATCTTGTCCGCGACAAATTCGTATAGAAATACAGTTCGTAGCAGCGCGAGAGTAACCCTAAATTTTATTATCTGACGTTGTCTTGAATAGGTACTTACGTGGCCTTCAAAATCACTTTTTCCTTATCATTATTTAACAGGATTTCTCCGAATTTCGCTGCTTGTCATTATTTATTGCGTCCTACATTCTAGTTAATCCTCCTAAGCCTGGCCTCCGCTCAGCGCCGCAAAAATCATAGTTTCATGTTACCGGAGCGGGTAAATTCCTTTATTTTTTCCCACTGCACCGCCGGTTTCACGTTGAGGGAATTGTTCAAATAACGAACACTGTAAGTAAAGTGCAAACATTTCAAAAACACACTAAATAATCCAATAGGGTAAATTTATGTGTTTTTTAATTATCTGCGTTAGAAGGGTTAATCCAGTGGGTACCAAAAACGGGTGAGAGAAAGAAAGTTTCAGGTGATAAAGATTTGATCAGCAGGAATGCGCCGTGTGATTACCGCAAAAATAATAGGTATCAAATACGGCTGTCATCATTGTCATCGGTTATAAAATATGTTTTTAAAAAAAGGGCAGTCCTATTTCTAACCATACCAAAATGAATTAGTAAGTTGCACACAATACTATATTTATTTAATGTATTTACTTATACCTATGTGTATATAGGGAACTACTTACATTAAGTACAGCCATAGATCTGATAACTTATGGTTTAACATCAATAATCAAGTTAATTAAACGTTTGGCGTTTGATTTTGATCACGTAATTAATACAATTATCACGTTGTAACTAAATTGGCTGATCATAAGTCGGCATTGGAATTTCTGGTCACTGGCAGGATTATTCACATAAAGGGTTCGTGACAAACGCCAATCTAAAAGTAAAAAATGTATCATGAATACAGATTTGAACAAAAAACCACGGGATCATTTCTATACATAATTCAAATTTTGATTGGCATTTTCTGTAAACGATTGTCACTTTGCTATATCACCTGATATATCTGTATTTGATTAACGCCCGATTGCAATCAAACCCGATGTCTAGCGTGGTTATTTATATATGGCACATTATTCCATAAATCTCATTATTTGATTCAATTCTTTAGCTTGTTATGTATATAAAGTAATCAAATTAATTAACAGTTATTTTCACAGCTTTTTAATGTACCTATATGAATATAAAGGTATTATCACTTTTAATACTTTCACAATTTTTTAAATACTTCGCAATATTATTGTTTTATATTTTACAATCTTAAAAGCTTCTTAGTCCTATTACCTACCCAGTTGTTCCCAAAATATCTTGAATAAATAAAAGGTGTGCTGAGTACCTTTGTCACTTTTTATTTAATTTTGGATTTTAATCGTAGAAACTCTTTACAATTTTAACATTTATTTACAGTTGATAATAGAATCTAATAATAATTTATAGGAATAGGATGGCGGCACGATCTTGACGTCTTTCGGGAAGATTGGCCTAATATTGCCATAGAACGAGACGTGTGGAAGAAAGAGAGGGGGGCCTTTGCCCAGCAGTGGGACACAACAGGCTAACAAATAATAATAAATGAATAATATAGGAATCTACATAGAACCTAATGAGTGTTTCTTTTTTCAAGCATCCAAATGGCATTTTTTACGAAGTAAGCGGGTGCGAGCGGACCAATACCTTTCGTTTGAGAATTCAACCTCATGCTTCTAACCAGTTCCAACTTATGTCAACTATCGGTCGGCATTATTCCCTATTCTTAAATCAATATTAAATTACCATGATAATTCATACTACATCACTAATAAGTGCGTCTCACGACAATCGTGACGAATCTGCATTGTTACAAAAGTCAAGTTCGTTTGACTCCCACTATCGTGACTGCCACTGTCAAACTAGCTATGACCCTTATTTACATGTGTTGAGGATTTAATTTAGGTTAATGCAGGAAAGAAAGACGAACTACACCAAAACACTCCTGTGAGAAGGGTATCCAATTTGCTTGTTTTATACGCCAGTTCGCTTCGCTGACTGTGATATAATGGAAGCTCTTAACGCTTGGGGAAATAACAAAAATATGTAAACTCACAGATAATTAAAAAGCTGAAAAATAATTGATCAACTAGTACCACAGAATAAATAATAGTACTAAGTAAGTAAGTACAGAAGACTCACTCTCTAACAAAACGCGTCTGTTACGTTCAGTAGAATTATACCTTGCATGCCTTTTATTTACTTGATGCAGGAATAATCGATTACGTCGATCACATGAAAGCTAAAAAATGAGTATTTTGTGTTGGAATTCGAACCGTATTTTCATTATATTTTAATTTTACCATGTTAGTGAAAATATAGTACCTTCTAAATAGAATTGGATTATCTTTTTCAAGTGAAAACTTCTTTAGCGGCGCTGGGCACTTTTTGAGGTGGGGAAAAAATGATAAACTCGAGACAGCGTAAGGCGATCATGTGACCGTAAGGGGCGTAAGGCGATCACGTGACCGTAAGCCCCGTAAGGTGGCCACTCATAATTTAGATGGCATTTAAATCAATAAAGAAAAACTCAATGTTATTTGACATTGACATTTATGTTGCGGACTCCTTTTCAAAACCTATAGAGTCTGTGCGGAAAGAGAAGAGTCGTGGCAGAAACGGGAACTAACATTTTCAATTTTATATGGCAATCAAACCTTTGGCACCTGTCTTGTAAAAAGTAAACAAACTTCTGTCATTGTATATTTTTATTAACAAAAACCGCAAAAAAACGCATTTGCGTTTAAAGGTATTAGATAAATAAATAGAATACCTCCGCTAAACGTATGTATCGTGTTACCGGGCGTCGGTAACATAGTGAGGTGAGTTTTCACTTCTATCGGCACTCCCGGAGTGCAACCGTTGTTGCTTGTTTTAGTTTGTTTTTTGGCCTCAGGCATTGCATGAGGCGTTATGTCACGATTGTTAGCACAAAATAAACTACTAAAAATACCTACCTATAGTTTGTTCCCACCCCACGGTCAAAACAAATAATATAAGTTAAACTATGAATTTGTAACCTCATTCGACTTACCTTAGTACCGCCGCCTCGCCTCGCGTTCGGCTTAAGACCGCCTGTTGCTACCTTTATTTACACTGTAAATCTGTTATTGTATTTTTCTTTGTGGTGCAATAATAGTAGTTTATGCAACAGTGATATAATAAGGGTTCTTAAAATTCAAGGGTCGAAGTTACAAAACGAGACGTAGTCGAGTTTTGTAAAAAAAGACCCGAGAATTTTAAGAATCAATTATGAGCTGTTGCATACATTACTTTTTCTATGACAGCTGCAGCAAAAAAAAAAAAAAAAAAAAAAAAAAAAAAAAAAAAAAAAAAAAAAAAAAGTAATTATTAAAAAAAAAGAGTTATTATTAAAAAAAAAGTTTTTATTAAAAAAAAAGAGTTATTATTAAAAAAAAAGAGTTATTATTTAAAAAAAATTGAGTTATTATTTAAAAAAAAAAGAGTTATTATTGTAAATGAAAACATACCTCTTTCAATCAAGATGATCGGAACTTGTATCTTTAAAAAAAATAAAGCAGTTGTATTATACTCATAAGATGACTGCTAGCAGTCATCTTATGAGCCTATAGACAAAGCATTCAAATGACATTGCTTTAGATATCACTGTCAGTCATTTAATTGACACATTTAAGTGCTGGAGTAGAAAAAGTCTATTTACTTACTTACTTACTTAGTAGTATAATAACGCAATACACGTCATATAACTAATCTAACCAATAAACTGGCGAAGTGTGCATGTTGCGAAGATTAATTTGCTGCAACTGAGTTGCGTGCGGTTGCAGTTCGACTGCACACTTGCACGAACGGTTTCGAACAATGTTCGCTACAACTTGTGGGATTGTTTCAATGGCATTGCACTGTAGGTAGATTATCCTACTTATAAATGAAACTTAGTATGTTTACATATTTGATTGTATGGATGTTCAAATCAGTTTCTATTTTAGGAATATTAAAACGATCCGACAGTCTTATGATTTTTGTATAACAGGCGTACAGCTTCCTTTTTTGTATAAGTACCTAATAATCGTTTTACGTGATTATTTTTATAATGTTGGTATAATAATATAAAGTAAAGATTTATTATCTTCTATGTAGTTCTGGATGTTTCTTTTAGTGGCAATTTGCCATAGCTTATTTTTAATACAAGCCGATTTTTGCTATTCCAGATATTATGGTTTACATTTTAAATAGTAAACCGTATTCGTTTTTCCACCTACACTATTCCAGTTTCATACTTTTATACTCTTTTTTCTACTCCAGCACTTAAATGTGTCAATTAAATGACTGACAGTGATATCTAAAGCAATGTCATTTGAATGCTTTGTCTATAGGCTCATAAGATGACTGCTAGCAGTCATCTTATGAGTATAATACAACTGCTTTATTTTTTTTAAAGATACAAGTTCCGATCATCTTGATTGAAAGAGGTATGTTTTCATTTACAATAATAACTCTTTTTTTTTTAAATAATAACTCAATTTTTTTTAAATAATAACTCTTTTTTTTTAATAATCTCTTTTTTTTTAATAATAACTCTTTTTTTTTTTTTTGCTGCAGCTGTCATAGAAAAAGTAATGTATGCAACAGCTCATAATTGGTTCTTAAAATTCTCGGGTCTTTTTTTACAAAACTCGACTACGTCTCGTTTTGTAACTTCGACCCTTGAATTTTAAGAACCCTTATTATATCACTGTTGCATAAACTACTATTATAAACAATTGCTCTATTGACTTATTCTATTTATGGATTCAATATCATAGGAAAATAATCGTATGTTTTACTTTAATAATACGATTCAATGAGCTTTAGTTGGAAATCGTAGTAACAAGAAATCAGAACTCATTTATTTTATTCACTAACAATATAAAATATATTGTGTTTGAATGTCATCCTCACAACACAATTAACATTAAATGTAAAAATAATATTTACAATAAAAAAATATTACACTTTCATAACACAGAACTAATAATGTTGTATAAATTTAGGTATAAATATTAATAATTATTACATGTCTAGATTAATGGGATCATCTAAGTTATTATATTTCGCAACTTTATTCTTTGCGATTTATGGTTTACATATTGTATTAGCCTTGCACGATTCTTTAAAGATCTTTTTTTTTTTTTTTTTTAATACACTGGCAACACTAAAAACTTGTTCCCACTCCCATCCCCTCTACGGCGTCCCGGTAGGTCCGTTAACCGCCATTTTCAATCATTCAACGGTTCCGTGCTCAAGCCTTCGCACGTCACGCAACACGTTACCTACTCATCAGTCAGCAGTATGAAGAGGAAACGCAGAAACAACGACGACGACGAATATATTATTCGGAATAAAATAAGAAAATTGGAGCGCAGACTTTGGCAAAAGTCACGCCGCCGCATAAAAGTGGCCGACTCGTCTTCGGATAATGATAGCAGCGGTAAGTCTATAAAGAACACGTGGTGTTATAAAAGTGATGCGTACTGCTAAATTTGGGCTGTTACTGTCACGCTATAAAACGATGCGAGCTACTATCCTGGGTAGTCTCTGTCGTAATTCAAAAAACCATATATATGGCTTTTGTAAAAAGCTTCAATGTAATGCGAGAAACTATCCTGGGTTATCTCTGTTACAAAACACAAGCTAAGATTTTAGCTATATACCTACACGTTTTTTGTTTGAAACAGGCGAAGACGGGTCCGTTTCGGCGGATAATGAACCACGTGCTTCACGTCGAGCCTCGTCGGGTCAAAGGTCTGCTTCACCAGCGCCGGGGACATCGCACCAGGAGGAAACAGCTGCAGCGCAAACCAGTCGAGATCCTGTACGTCCGACATCTCCTCAACCATGCCCGTCGTCTGCACCAGATCAGTATGTATCCGCCGAGCCCGCACAGCCCGCGCCGACCGCGGAGCCCGCACCGACCTCGATCGAGGATATAGAATTGGACGAGGATATCCTCAATTTACTGGGCGAGGCTCCAAAGTTGGATACGCCCTTGGGAAAAGGTATTCACAAGGACGTAGCTTGTAGATGGCAGGAGGTATTAAACAAAGGATTACAAAAAGAAGTTAAAGACAAGCTAGCTGAAGAATACCTAATACCTAACAATTGCACTTTGTTAGTTCCTCCCATTTTAAACCCTGAAGCTAAAGCAGCGTTACCGGATGCCTTGATAAAAAGAGATACCTCTTTAATGTTTAGACAAAAACAGATAGCGTTAGCGTTGTCGGCACTCTCGCAGGCTACGGATATTCTAATAAAACAAAAGTCTTCATCGTCTGACATACTAAAACCCATTAGCGACGCATGTCGTATTCTATGCGATTCTCATTTTACCGAAACGAAAATGAGAAGAAACTTTGTGATTTCCGCTATAAACACTGATTTGAAGGACACTTTAATTAATACAGAAAGGGACAAATTTTTATTCGGCGAGAACGTGTCCGAAAAACTGAAAGCTGCGCAGACTGTACAAAAATCAGGAGATACATTAAAAAATACACAAAAGTCATATAATCCATTTAATAAAGCAAATTTCATAAAGAAAAACAGGTATCAACAAAACAAAGGAAATTTAAACTACAACACCCCGTATCGGAAGATGACGAATTACAACAACAAGTCGGATGCGGGGCGGCCACGTGCAGCAGCGGCGCGGCCCGCGCCGGCGCCCTCCAGCAGGTAAAACACCCGCTACCGGGCCCGGGAGCGCCAGCGCGAGCGCTCGCGCACGCCTCCTCGGAGATACCAGCGGAGACAATAGACCATGAGGTAAAATACGCCGGCCGCTTGCAGTACTTCACTGAATCCTGGTCTGACATCACTGATGATCGTGTTATTTTATCGTGGATACAGGGTTATAAGATACCATTTTTATCTCCTCCAATTTGTCAAGATCCTCCTGTAGTACTGATCCTACGGTAGTAAGTTACTACCGTCAGGTTTAGGTATTAAAAATACGCTAGATAGGAACTCGTCAGGATGGTGTTCGCATATTGAAATTGAGTTTATATTTAATAGTTTTTTAATAGCCATATTGTAATCAAATCTTTCTTGCTCTGATTTTGAATACTAGTAAGAGATTTATTTTAAATTTAAAACGTTTAAATGAATTTGTAAAAACATCCCATTTTAAAATGGAGGATTATCGTACAGCGTCAAAACTGATTACGAATAAATGTTACATGTCTACGATTGATTTAAAAGATGCATATTATCTAATCCCCATTTACAAACCACATAGAAAGTACCTTCGATTCATGTTAGATGATGTTTTATACGAATTCAATTGTTTATGCTTTGGATTATCGTCCTCACCGTTTGTGTTTACGAAAATTCTAAAACCAGTATACGAATACCTCAGACGCGAGAAGTACCTCTCTTGTTGTTATTTAGATGATACCCTCTGTATAGGAAAAACATACGATGAATGCAAACAGAACGTAAATTTAACAATATCTACATTAACAAAGCTTGGTTTTCTAATTAACTATGAAAAAAGTAGCTTGATCCCTAGCACCAGTTGCAAATTTCTAGGATTTATATTCGATTCGAAAAATATGCAATTAAAATTACCCTCATCAAAACTAAATAAAATTAGAGAAAATGTCAATTCATTCCTAAACGTTAACAAGTGTAAATTACGCGAGTTTGCAAAACTAATTGGTCTTCTTACGTCAGCTTGTCCTGCATTGCAATTTTCCTGGTTGTACACCAAGTTACTTGAACGGCACAAGTATTTATGTTTACTTGAAAACCCTAGTTACAATGCAGTTATATCAATCCCAAAAACCTTACAATCTGATTTATTATGGTGGGCACGACACGTAGATCGTAATTTCAACCCTTTTAGATTTAATCAATTTGAAACTGAAATTTATTCTGACGCTTCTACTACAGGATGGGGGGCTTACAACAATGGTAATGAAGCTCACGGGTATTGGAAGCAATCTGAAAGATTATGTCACATAAATGAACTAGAATTGAAAGCAGCATTTTTTGGCTTAAAGGTTTTCGCTCATGATATGTATGATTGCGAAATACTCTTACGTATTGACAACACCACGGCCATTTCATGTATAAATAGAATGGGTAGTGTGCAATTCGAACATTTAAACTTAATTGCAAGAGAATTATGGCAGTGGTGCGAAAATCGTAAAATTGTGGTGTTTGCTTCATACATAAACACGAAGGAAAACATTCAAGCTGATGAATTATCCCGTAAAAAGTTTAGTGATACTGAATGGGAATTAGGAAATTATGCTTATGATCAAATAAAACAGTTATTCGGTGAACCGGAAGTAGATTTATTTGCCAGCAGATGTAATGCCAAATGTCACAAATATGTCACATGGAAAAATGATCCCGATGCTTGGAAAATAGACGCTTTTACAATATCTTGGAGAAAACTATATTTTTATGCTTTTCCTCCATTCGCTTTAATTTTAAAAATGCTTCAAAAAATTATACACGACCGAGCAGAGGGCATTGTAGATGTTCTAAATTGGCCAACACAACCTTGGTACCCATTGTTTAAACAATTGATCGTTTCAGAATCCATACATTTTGATCCGAATATTAATTTGTTGCAATCTCCTTTCAGAGCAACCCACAGTCTTCACAAGACTCTGTCACTAGTTGCCGCCAAATTATCAGGAAAGCACTATTAAACAGGTCATTGACCCCTAGGTCTGTAGAAATAATGTTGTCATCATTAAGCGATAACACTTACAAACAATATAATGGTTGTATACAGTCATGGCTTACCTTTTGCAAAAACAACGGATATGATTATGAAAATACGTCGGTAGATGTTGTAATTAATTTTTCACCTCAGCAGCTCGAACAAGGGTACTTTGCTACTTAAAAACAGTGAGCAAAATCGCATTTTGCTCACTGAGTGAGACAAAATGACATTCAAGTGACCTTAATATTCAAATGTCATTTCAACATGCGGGGTCTAATACAAGTTCGAAATACTTGGATTTTATTATCTCTGTCCCTTTCACGTCGTTAGCAAAAAGAAAGAGACAAATAAATTTTCAAACGACATTCAACGGTATATTGACGGTTTATAATAGACCCCCGAAAACCGTCAGAACGCATCGTTCCAAAACACATACAAGTATGAATTCTTAATATGTAATTAATGAAAATAAAGTTTCAGATTTGATAAAAACTGATAAAAACACTATATTTTACGTAATTTATTGTACGATTAAAATAATGAACTCAAAAAATACACAGTATATCACGTAAAATAAATAATTATACTTTTAAGAATCTCTACAATAGTTTACAAATAGTAAGTATCCGTAATTCGGACCGTATCTTACAATGTTTTTTTTTTTACAAAAAAAAAGTTGCTGATTCAAATGTCAATCAATTGATGGTCGTTGTTTTCATATATTACCTATTTTACTGAAATTTACTACGTTTGTTTGTTTGTTTTTGTGTTTGATTGCGGTAATTATACTTAATTGTTAGTATATCTTAAGAAACATGACTAAATAGGTAAGTGATGAAGAAGGATTACATTTTTCGGGTTGTCTAAATGTTCTTACTGCTGAGGTGAAAAGTTTTATGAACTACACGAGATCAAAGTTATTTACATCTCGTGCGCTTTTGAGTCCCTTACTACGCTCAAGATTCTAAATTAGATTCACTCGCTACGCTCGTGAATCTACTATAGAATCTTTCGCTTGCACGGGACTCAAAATAAGCACTCGAAGAAATATCAAACTTTGATCTCTTGTTGTACAAATAACTATTCTAACTGAGATATTCGATTCAGGTGCCAAGTATGGCACTCTTAATAATTATAGATCTGCTTTGTCATTGTTACTAGGAAAAACCCTTGATGACGAAAAAATCAAGCGTTTTATGAAGGGGGTAACATGGGATCCAAGCATTGTGTTAAACTTTCTAGCTCAAAAGTGGCCTAATGAAGGTCTAAATCTAGAAACACTTTCTAAAAAGACACTCACTCTGTTGGCTTTAGCTACCGCACACCGTGTACAAACTTTTTCGTTGATTCAAATGCAAAATATTGATATGAGTTATGCTTCTGAATTAATTATTAAAATACCTGAGATAATAAAGACGTCTCGACCAAATACTTCTCAACCGGTGTTAAGACTTCCATTTTTTAATGAAAAACCAGAAATTTGTCCAGCTAGATGTTTACAAACGTACATAAATAAAACTACTTCACTTCGCAGTTCAGAAAACAACACTTTATTTATTAGTTATAAAAAACCACACTCAAAAGTATCATCACAAACATTGAGTCACTGGATTAAAGACACACTTCACAATAGCGGTATAGACACAAAAATATTCACTGCTCATAGTACTAGGCATTCGGCCACTTCTACAGCCAACAGATTGGGTGTTAGCCTAGACGTTATACGCAAAACTGCAGGTTGGAGTGATTCTTCTTGCGTTTTTGCCAAGTTTTACAATAAGGAAATTGTAGTTGATTGCAATCAGTTTGCTCGGGTAATTCTATCAACGAACCTGTAAAGAAAAAATTATATTATTAATGTGAAAACATAATGAAAAATAAATAAATAACAAATTATAAATATTATCTTGTTTTGATTACATAACCTATACTTACCTTTTAAGAGATAATTTTATATCTCTAACTTTATTTATTTTATCTCCACTGTGAGTTTGAGAATTATTTCACATTTTGTGCTCTGAACATCCTACAATATGTAAACCATAAATCGCAAAGAATGAAGTTGCGAAATATAATTGATGATCAAACGAACTTACCAAGTGAAGTTCGATCACAATTATGTGAGCAACTTCATTCGACGCGATTTATCACAACCCACCCTCAATATTTAAGAATTTTGTTGACTGACGTCACCCTACCCTACTTGCATAAGTAAAAATGATAAAATAAATTCTCAATATTTATACTGTAAACAAAATGATTGAAAATGGCGGTTAACGGACCTACCGGGACGCCGTAGAGGGGATGGGAGTGGGAACAAGTTTTTAGTGTTGCCAGTGTATTAAAAAAAAAAAAAAAAAGATCTTTAAAGAATCGTGGAAGGCTAATGCGTGGGGGCGTAACTACAATATGTAAACCATAAATCGCGTCGAATGAAGTTGCTCACATAATTGTGATCGAACTTCACTTGGTAAGTTCGTTTGATCATCAATCATACAAGAAAAGAAAATATCTATGAAATTATTTTTAATATCTATGAAATCTATTACAGAATATATAGTAACATTTTTCTAAAAAAAATCCTTTAGTGTAAGGCCTGAGTGGACGCTCGAGTTGGGCGTGCAGGGGGCGGGGCGTGCGGCGTGCAAGTTAAACAAATGCAAACGTATAGGAGCAGCCTTAGTGCACGCTGCTCAAATCCCTTGGGAGCTCGACGCCACGCTGCACGCCCCGCCGAACGCTCCGCTTCGAGCATCCACTCAGGCCTTACACTTAGTCTTACATTGAAAATGCGATGGTTGGTAATAGTTTTATATTCTAATTATTTGCTAAGAGATGCTTTTACTGCCATTATTAAGTAAGTACCTATATTTATCAATGAAAACGTTTCTCCGATCAGATTAGCTCATTCATGTGTGAAAACGTTACGTCACTAGAATATAGTATTAATCATTTGTGACCAGTTCGCTCAGATAATGCCAATTGATTTATTACACACACCTGGGCCGCGACCGGTTGTGTGGAGCGGACCTTATACGAGTATGCATTCGAGTCTAATGCAAGCCGGGTACGTATTCTCATTACGATAACGCTGGGCAGCTAAGTTCACTGAGGGCCCGATTCGGATTTTGAAATAGAAATATGTTAGATATCTTTTAGACATCGCCAAGATACGATATGTTTAAGATCTAACCTGTCAAATTTGACATTTGCGCGATTCTGGAGATACTCTTGAACGATTTCCATAAGATATGGCTTAGAGATCCAATTCACATCTAATAGATATCTAACTCTATCTAACGTAAAAGTGACATTGGTTGCTCGAATTGCGCTGCAAAAGAGAACTAGTTGAAATCTAAACTATAACGTATCTAGAATGGATCTAGTACGTGGCGTCTCTTGTGATTATCTTGAAGTTCGAATACGGCAGTGAGACGCGGGTACGGTCAGCGGTCCCTCATCCTCGAAAAATAAAATAAGATGGATTAGACATACAGAGTCATTTTTGGACCGTTAGCCTTATTGTGCGAGGTGATTAGGTAGGTCATACTGAACAACTTTTTCTATGGGACCAACCCCGAAATCCCAAAAAAAAATTTGGCCTTCCCATAGAAAACGTCGACATCCACTCGACCAAAATGTATGAAACGGCCAAAAAATTTTTGTGATTTCGGAGTTGGTCCCATAGAAAACGTTGTTCAGTACATATAGCCTACCTAATTACCTCGCACAATATGGCTAACGGTCCAAAAATGACCCTGTATGTGTCGTTTCCAAGCAAAAAGCACTGAGGTATATACAAGAGACGACATCTCGAACAAAATGTTTCCGCACCTGAGAGAAGTGCATGCACTTCTTTGCTTTTAGTACGTCACCGACCACTGACGAGATGCCACACGTGTACAGAAAATTAAAAAAGAGGTTGAGTAAGTATAGCGGCGATATGTACATACATCGATATTTGGAATACTCTTTAGAATAATCACAATCGTAAACTAGAATAGATGTCAATATTAAAGAAAAAGTGACGAAGCCCTCCAGTGGTGAAAGCCGGATTCGAACCCCCCGCCCCCGGAGCCAGTCCCCGGAGTGTGACTACTTAAAAAACACAAATCAAAATATTTAAGTAATACTAATAAATATAAATGCCATGAGCCGTGGCAAAATGCCGGGACAACGCGAGGAAGATGATGACTAATAAATACAAATACATAATTTGATTTGTTCCCATAGTTTGTGTTTGTGAATCCTCACAATAATTAATAATTAATTGTTTAAAGATCCTAAGACTCATCGAAAAAGTTTAATTAATTAATTTTTCGCTTGTCTTATTAAATAATGCGAATGTGGGCTAATGGGGACCAACCTCTGTCTAATGCGCCGTAAAACTCGTGCAATTAACGAGGCATGTTCTGCGATCATGTGACAAATTTGTTGGCGAAAGTTTTAATGGGAACCTTGTTACTTGCGCAATAAATACAGATTGTAGGTATATGTGGAGCAACAAGTTGGATATTAAGGAGAATATATCTATCACACAACCGAAGCGAGATTTGCAGAAAATATAGTAGGTACCTCTCATTGAATATCTGTCGTTTTCAAGGATACTTGCCGTTAAAACAAGAAAATAATACTTTCAAACTCGAAGGGTAGGATGCCACCTGTCATCTCCATATAATGTACATATAACCAAAAACGCCATTTCGCAAAATTGTATTAAATTGACATGTGCCATTCTATCATTCGCGTTTGAAAAACATAGGTAAAATCAGGCATAACTTTGCGGAAATTCATAATAGTGAAAAAATGTAAATAAATTGCTTTGCTACTAACTCCCTAAATAAAAACTGTCGCAAAAAAAAAAGCGGCCGAAATACATAATTTACACGTAGCAGATAAATAATTAAATTGTATCACGGATTACGACAAGCGTCAACATTGACAGTGATATAGCTTTTTAGATTTGATAATTTTTTATTTAGTGGGCAGCGTAGAGTGACGTCAGACGCGTAGAAGTTATCATAACGTATCGGATATTTTACTATTTACAATACGGGCGCATATTCAGATTTACATATTTAATGTGATAGTCTCGATGGCTTTCGCGTTCACTAATATCAATATACCTATCTCAGAACAATGTGTGAGAGGGACGGCCCAAGATCGATATTATTATTTTCACCTCAGCAGCTCGAACAAGGGTACTTTGATTCTTAAAAACAGTGAGCAAAATGCGATTTTGCTCACTGAGTGAGACAAAATGACATTCAAGTGAACTTTATAGTCAAATATCATTTCAACATGCGGGGTCTAATAAAAGTTCGAAATACTTGGGTTCTATTATCTCTGTCCCTTTCACACTGTTAGCAAAAAGAAACAGACAAAAGTTAAAACGACATTCAACAGTATATTCACGGTTTATAATAGACCCCCGAAAAACTTCAGACCGCATCGTTCCAAACCACGTACGAGTATGAATTCTTAATAATTAATAAATAAAAATAAAGTTTAAGATTTGATAAAAACTGGTAAAATACTATATTTTAGGTATTTTATTGTACAATTAAAATAACGAACTCAAAAAATACACAGATCATCACGCAAAATTAATTATTTTACTTTTAAGAATCTCTACCATAGTTGACAAATAGTACGTATCCGCGATTCGGACCGTATCTTACAAAGATTTTTTTTACAAAAAAAAGTTGTCGATTGAAGTGTCAGTTAATGTTTGTTATTTCTATATTATTTTACTGGAATTTATTATTACGTTTTGTTTTTGTGTTCCATTGCGGTAATTAAACTTAATTGTTTGTATATCTTAAGAAAACATGAGTGCAGGTATTAAGTGATGAAGAAGGATTACATTTTTCAAGTTGTCTAATAGGTATGTTCTCACTGCGCTGAGGTGAAAAATGTTGTGTACTACACGAGATCCATGTTATTTACATCTCGTGCGCTTTTGAGTCCCTTACTACACTCAAGATTCTAAATTAGATTCACTCGCTACGCTCGTGAATCTATTAAAGATAAGATAAGATAAAAGATAGTTTATTCAAGTAGGCATAATTACAATGCGCTTATGAACGTCAAATAGAATCTTATTATAGAATCTTTCGCTTGCACGGGACTCAAAATAAGCACTCGAAGAAATATCAAACTTTGATCACTTGTTGTACAAATAACTATGTCTTTACTTCATGGTATTATAAAATATAGATGCTAGAGGATCGTATAGACGCACTTGATTAAACATTATGATAAATAATATTTCCATAAACCTGCGAGTAATTTAAAAGCAGAGGAATATACCTATAGCAGCTGAATATAACTGTTCCTACCTAAACGTTAATAATGCAACATCATTGCCAAGGTCAGAAGGCGGCATTGACCCATTTTGGAAACATGCTGTTTTTAATGTATACCTAGTGCAAAATAACACGCGCGGTCAGCGCGCGGTGCGTTGTGCTCTGCGGTTAGAGTTCATTTATAATATAGTGGAACCCCGATAGCAGGAATCTCAAGGGAATTGTCAAAAACTTCATGTAAACGAGTTTTAGTCTTATAGAGGGTATATCGACTTAGAGAAGTTTTTATAATTTTTTATTCGTCTTCGGCCCACTTGCACCATCCCACTAACCCGGGGTTAGGAGGTTAAACCGTTAACCCAGTGTCAAATTGGTAACCATGGTAACTCCAGGTTTAACCGATTAACCCCGGGTTAGTGACAGTTGCAAGTGGCCCTTAAAGAGGTAAAACGATTGGACATTTGTATAAGAGAGGTAATTATACAACCGCATTCAGTCAGTAATGAATGCCAACGTTTCGGAATAAGAAACCGATGGATAGTAAAGTTTCAAAAAGTTGTTTTGTACAAAAATCTACAACCATGTGAGATCACACGCGTGACGGGGCGATTAGGCGCGCACGTAGGGTTGCCAGATGGTCGGGATTTGTCGGGATTCTCCCGATTTTTAGCATGTGTTCCCGATTCCCGACAAAGTGAAAATTGTCCCGAAAAACAGCTTCACCTTATAAAACAATAATTTCAAGTTCCGAACTGTCGTCGAGCGAGCGAGCGACCCTCGTGGAGCCCGTCAGCGCGCGCGTGTGGCGAGATTGGGCAGAGCAGCTGACGTAGTGCCAATAATGTAAAATATCGTTGTTTTTAATACAATTACTTTAATTTGAATGTATTTTTTTCCCGACTTAAGTCCCAAAATCCCGAAAATTTTATATTTTTTCCAGATAATAGCGCCTTTCGATCTGGCAACCCTACGCGCACGCCGGAGATAACTCTCAGCCACGGATTTAGAGTTAATAAACTGGATCGAGTACATTGACCAAAAAGTGTGTCCACATGAGAAGTCAAACTAGAGCCCTGCATCTCGTTCTAATTAGGGTGACCATAAGACATCTGTATGTGGGATATTAGGATAACATGGAATATATCAGTAGGGTGTGTCATTTTCTAAATAAAGTGAAATTTTAAGTGGTCAGGTTTTTTTTTTCATTTGTAGTCGGCCTCTTTCGCACTCACTCATGGTATGTTCATAAAGGTAGTTCCTTATATAAATAGCAAATAAGAAGCTAATAAAGGAAGTAATAATCAGTTAATAATATTGGCATCATAATTATTTACAAATTACTTAAAAGATATCAGAACTGTAGTCTGAATATAGCACTAAAATTGTATAAGAAGGTAATTAAATAGCAAATAAGAAGCTAATAAAGGTAGGCTTCCCTTTTGTCCACTTCAGTTTTTTTTAAGTATAAGCGTCATTGAAGATCTGTTTAGCAAATATGACGTGTTTTTTAAAGTTGGTGCCTTTTTTCTATTGACGGAAATGTGTCCTACCTATAAAGAATCGATGTCATATATAAACAGTTTAACACACCTAACAAAATATTATGTATAAATGAGAGTCTGTAATGTTTAAGAAGTTAAGCACTTTGGTTTTAAATTTTGGCAATTGAAAGGATGTTTACAAAAACAACATACCTGACTACACTGGTTGACACCTGAAACGATTAACAATGTTCTTAAAAAAGTGTCAACCGGTCTAAGCAGTTAGGTTGTTTTTGTAAACATCCCTTCAATTGTTCTACAACAAATCTTAAATTAAACATGCCGAAATAAAGACATAAGGTACCTATTATGTTAAACTTACTTTTACATTACCTACGTTAATAATAACTAATAAGAATTCTGTGAGACCGATTCAAAACGTGCCGACATCATAGTCACCCTAATGAGTTTGACAATGTTGTCTTGTATTTTTATAGTAAAATGTAATAATTGTGGCTTTCTTGTGAAACAATATTCCACAATTAGCAATTATTTCACTCCAACAACCTTTAACACAACATTTCTTCACAATTTTTAAGAAATTTCGCATTCACGTGTTTTGAAGAAATGTCATCAAGTTGGGGATACCAATTAATATTTAAAGTTACTACAACTTCTACCATACTAAAATTTAGTTTTTTTTTTGCTGTGTATGCGCTTGGTTTAATCAGTTAATAATATTGGCATCATAATTATTTACAAATTACTTAAAAGATATCAGAACTGTAGTCTGAATATAGCACTAAAATTGTATAAGAAGGTAATTAAATTCAGTAGTTTATTGATATAATTTCTACCATAATGGTATCTTTTTAACATTGGCAACATGTGCGAGTGAGACACAGGGCTCGGGTTTTTCTATCTCAAGTGGACCGTTTTCTCTAGTCTTGTACGAACAACTTTCTGTCTCGGTGATAAGGTTCAAATTAGTATGGCAAAAAAAGTGACAACTCGCTCCAGTTTAAAAAATATAACTTCATGCTCTCAGCCTTGTACTAATTTTACATATTATTATTATTTATACTGGTCGTAATCCGTGGTGACCATGCCACTGAAATAGACTCATAAATGTATGCTCAGTTTTATTATCCGCATTTAGAAGCAAGTAACAATCAATTCAATACCAACTTGAAATTGAAATATGATTATCAGCGTTGCATTCCGCACGTTTAGATTTGACTTTAAGGGTAACATTCCATTTCTAGCCGCAGCTGCACTACTGGTACTGAAGGCGCTGCTGTTACTGGCAATTTCCATAGTAAAATAAACAGTAGTGCAGCTGCAGTTGGAAATGGACTATCACCTTAAGGCAAACAGAATTCCATATATGTAAAACAATATTTGTTATCCCCAATTTAGGACTCCGTACGCTAACGATGATAATCACAATCCTATTAGTAATATTATGTTCTACAAAAAGTAGTTTAAAGTAAATAAAATTTTCTCAAAAATGGACGGCAAAGTCGACGTTACCGGTTAAAAAATAGGTCGCGAAGTGCGTAGTTTATGGTCATTCAAAAAATTAAAAAGTTAAAAACATTGCAGTCTCGATTTCGGGACTGCAATGTCGCATACAAATTCCATTATTTAACGAGTTCCAAACTTTTTAAAACTTCAAATGGCCATATCAAATGAAGGCTTAGGTCCCTTAAACAGCCAAACAGATGATCAGCACTTATTATTATAAAGCCTATAATAGACTATCGCACGGCACCGCGACCTTGGAGCGTCGCACCCATAGGTGAGAGCGAGAAATAGATATCTCTTTCTCGCTCTCACTTATGGGTGCGACGCTCCAAGGTCGCGGTGCGGTGCGATAGTCTGTTACAGGCTTAATGTTGGTACCGCGACTATTTAGGTATCTCAAATAGGTTGGCGTAGTTTCAGCAGAAAAATACACTTCTTTTTTTTTTAAAGGCGGCAAGCTAATTTTTTTAATGGTTGTATTTTTTTCTGTGAAAATTAATGGAAAATTAGAACGTTGCTTCTGTAAGTTCTGTAAAATATTTCTATTTCTTGCACCATTTTTGAGAAAAGCACTATATATGACTCGGCTGGAAGGCTACTTGCTGGCTTCGGATTCAATTAAACGGACTCCCAAGGTCGTCCGTTTAAAACGAATCCTCAGCCTGCAAGTAGCTACTTCCGAACCTCGACAATAATGTACTATTAAAAGAATAACACCCTCAATCGAATAATTGATGTTTAATAATGATGAGGTCACGAGGGGATACTAAAATTGGAGTTCAATATAAATGGCAAATAATGTAAACGAATATGACAGATTTTGTTAGTATTTGACAAAGGTATAACCAAAACTCTAATTTTTTTACAAAAGTTGGTTACAATGAAATATTAATAACATTAAAATATGTATTTACATTTTTAACTTAACTAGAATTTGATATAAAAATATTTAAGAACATAATAAACTAAGGACCATGGAACATCACATATTGACTTTAGTTTTACGCACAAAACAGAATCCTACTATAATGTTATGTATTCATAAAGATGGATCGTTTAAGCTCAGGTTTGCTCAATCGCTTTCCGTTAAACCGTGAACACTGACCATCCAGCCTCTAGACATAGCATAGTCGCGCTACCCCCTCTGCCACACATACGGTAGCGTTACTCCATCTTCGAGTCACGCCTACACCGCTTACTTCAGTCGGCGGACCGGGCTCGGTGTAGAAACTTCGGTAGCTCGAAGAAGTTTTTGCTATCAAAAATGCATTATTGTTGTGTCAAATTGTGTGGCAAGAACACTAAAAACTCTGGTGTACAAAAAAATGGCATTTCATTTCACAGGTAAGCCGATTTTTTAGAGATTTGGATAAAAAAATATTTTAATTTAAGCGTCTCATCAAATTTGACAGCGCTTGAAACTCGATGACGTCTTTTAAGAAAGTCTCTTTCTATCGCGCTGCATCCGTATACATCCTTTCTTGTCTTTTATTACGTGACATTCCTAAGCCCAAACTAGTGATGTCCATATCCATAGAATGTGATTGTTTACTATTGATAAGGTAATTCAATTCAAATCGCATAGGTATTTGCGAAAAATTCACTATAAAACAAATAAATAATATGAGAAGTACACTTACGGTCAGGTACCAATTTTCCCTTGAACATAACCGATATTGTCAATTCAGCACTACATAGGTACTCGTATTACTTTTAGCGATTATAAAAACATTGCAAAAATTAATCACAAGACCAATTTTATACAAAAACACACGGTTGCAATTTAAAATGCATTATTTTGATTCCATTTTTGTTGAGAATAGTGGGCGCCGGTTTAACTTTTTAATTTTTGCTTTTTTTCTGTGTACGACTGCCAACATGGCAATGATACTTGAACATTCGGCCAAATAATTTAAACCTCATTTAGTTAGATTGTGTTAAATAACATTTCATTTACATAATAACAAATCAATATTTGATTTAAACCATGTAATAACTCTTAATAGAATTATACAGGATGTTTTTAATGGGTGGGTATAGTAGGATACCGCGAATACAGGGTGGATTTTCTTTTTGGCTCAGTGAGGGCAGCTACCAGATCCCGTACTGCTACGAGAAAACGGTCTTAAGAGACCTTCCCTCGATTTTAAATTAATGAAGATTGGCATTTACAGATTTTGGAAAAAACATACAGGATACGAGAAAAAGGTCATTTTTGACAAACTTTTTTTTATGCCAATCGATCCCATTCCTATTGAGGATCAAAAGCTTGTATGGGAGCAAAAAAAAATTTCATGCTAGAAAAGCCACAAATCGAGGAAAACTTTTCCCATAATATTTGAATGAAAATGAAAACTTTTATTTTTCACATGCTACTTTTGTATGCCAATCGATTCCATTCCTATCCAGTATCAATAGTTTCCTAGGGGTCGACTTACGGTAATGTACTAAAAAGCCACAAATTAATAAAAACTTTTTCCATACATTTACTATGGAGAAAATGTGAAATTTATTATGGGAAAAGTTTTCCTCGATTTGTGGCTTTTCTAGCCGGAATTTTTTTTTGCTTCCATACAAGCTTTTGATCCTCAATAGGAATGGGATCTAATTTGAAATCGAGGGAAGGTCTCCTAAGACCGTTTTCTCGTAGCAGTTCGGGATCTGGTAGCTGCCCTCACTGAGCCAAAAAGAAAATCCACCCTGTATATAAAGCCGCAACCCGAGTGATTAATTGACATAATTGCTCTCCCAGAAGGGGGTTCCTGGGGTATTTGACTTTGATACGGTCGTATAGAGGGGGTGGTTTGGTGACTTCCAGAAAAATCCGACTTTTGGTCTACCGGATTATCCGACTTTTGGTCACTAAACGGTGACAGATACGTGGGAGATGCTCGACCAAATGTCATAGAGGGACGCTGACAGTTTCTGAAGCCGCCATTATTTTTTCAAAATGGCGGATTCAAAATGGCGATCATTTTTCAAAATACTCCCAGCGCGCTAAAATTTTGGTCACGAAAACTCGGGGTCACCTAGCTGTATTCCTATGGATTTTTTTTAATAAAACCAATATGGCGGTAAAAATGGCCACTTATTTTTTATGAAAATCTTCAAAGGTGAGAGATAGGTGGGGGGTGCTCGACCAAATGCCATAGAGGGCCCGAGACAACACAAATTGCATTTAAAAAGTTTCAAAATGTACTAACTAACATAAAAACACCTTGTAATACCATGGTTGCAATAAAGAATTATGATTATGATTATGAAAATGGCCGTCTTTTTTTTTTCAAGTTGGTCTGAGCGCGTTGAGATTTGGCATGCGGCGAGCTTGGGGGCCCAAGATTAGTATGTGAATTATTTTTTGAAAACACTCAAAATGGCGGCGGACACGGGCAAAGGAAAATTTCCAAGTAGGTTAAGCGAACCCGAAGGGCGAATATCAGGCTGGGAGGCCGAAGGCTGACCCGCCGAAGGCCCGAAGCCTTCACCCCGACACCCAAGCGTGCAACCCTCAGTAATTTAAAGCGAGGCCGAAGGGCGAGCTGCGTGAAGAAGTGCTTCCAAGCAGGGATGTTGCGAATATCCGCATCCGCATCTCGTCTCGTCTCGCGCTTCTCTAAATCCCATAAGACGCCTTTTTACCAATAGTTTATTTTTAAATTAATTATATAAAGCAGATACACCTGCTAACGAAACCACAACGTTATGGGTTAATGTTTTCGAACGAACGAATCAACATAGCATTCAAAACATGCTTGCATATTATTACTGTTATTACATTATTGACCGTGATTGACAATGTTATTATTCAACGTGTCACATCACTAGCGCCCGGCAGATATTACTGTCTGACGCCCACGTGTGTTTGAACGGACCAATCACGGCACGGGACTCGCTCACCTCGTCCCCCGCACCCCTGTATTTTTGGCAGCATCGGTTTCATGAAAGAATTGGCCTAAGTTGAGTCTAGAGGCTGGATGGTCAGTGACCGTGAACTAAACGTATTACTATCTGACTACGAAGCCACTGTGTTCGCTAACATTTAAGTCGTTGAATATTAATGAGTAAGACCTTAGTATTTATAGTCTTGTCACTTAGTTGAGTGTGCCACAGCTGAGATAAGACAAGCGGATGCACCTGAGACGAAGAATAGGAGTGCGAGTTAGAACTTTGGATTTCAAACGTGCAATTATTGCCACAACACGCATGTGAATCTTCATTTACTGGCAATTTTTACCTTTAATTGTATTTAAAATAAATAAGTAATAGTATTTTATGCAACCGTTGTTTAAGAGAGGTCAAAAAAGGCGAGTGGTGTGAGTAACAATTTGAGGCGAATCCGAAAATTGTTAATAAAGACGCCACGAGTATTTCTTGACTCAGTTAAACAACGTTGCATACAATACTTTTTCTACGACCAAGCACTTTGAAATACGATCATTCAAGAAGTAGCAAAAATGGAGGGTACGGGCGAAAAAAAATGAATGAAATAAAAAAAAACATTTCTATGGTTCACTTAATTGTCTGAGATGACATTTAATATAAGGTTGGTAACAATGTATTTTATTCAATATAAGTGGTCATTACACGAAGTATCGAAAAAGTGCCAAGAAGATACTGCGTGTATGCACAAACGCTTTTTTGGGGAATAGACTAAAGACTTGTCTTGACAACTATAAGGTAGGGTTTTAAAGGTGTATGCAGGACCCTTTAAATGACTAATAAAAGTACGGGAGTAGAAAAATATTCTTTATTGCTCCAATAACAATACATTTTATACAAAAATAATAAAAAGTACAATGAAAAATAAATTGATAATGTAAAATTACACTGAAAATGTATAACTAGGTAACAACAGCCGTATTTATCGCTAAAAAGCGATCTCTTCCAGGCAACCTTTTTAATATAAGTAATTTATAGACATTAAAAATATTTCTTCTTTCACCGCTTTTACGCTTCTAGATAGTTTCTAATGGCTCCTCTACACGATGGGCCAGCGCCGGCCACTCCAAGGGACGCATTTATGCGTTAGAGGGAGCAAGTGATATTGCTATCTCATTCTACCGCATGGCTGCGTCCCTTGGAGTGGTCGGCGCTGGCCCATCGTGTAGAGGAGCCATTAGCATTTGGTTTGCATTCGTACAAAGTGGTCTCACTGTGTTTATGTATTTCGGTGAGTAACTTAGTATGCACAACTACTCACTTAAAGTGTCGTGTTCAATAAAATCATACTGATTCTCATTTTGGTTTTACGAAATTGAGATATAGAGATGCAGCATTGAATGTTTTGCTTTTAAGATTTGATTTTGCGTGTTCTATGTACGTAAAAAAACAGTGGAAATGTTAATACATATTAGGGGAAGGGGGTGATCCCCTTTTAAGGAAATTAGATCATGATGAATTATTTTATATCGATATACTTAAAAATGTTTATCCAAATCCGCAATTGAATGTCCTTCATTTGGTGCAAACTCAATGAGATTAAATCATTAATTAAGTGATAAAACAACAATCACTACAATTTAACAAATCTGCTTTCACCCCTTGTATGCGGATGAAACCCGATAACAAGATTTTAATGCGTTATATGCATAATATGCGTCTATTTTTACATTTTATATATAAAAAAAGTAATTTAGATACAAATATATTTTACAAGTACTACTAAGAATACCTGTAGTATTTAACTTGAGTTAAATTTTACGTTAATTCATTGCCTAATTTTAAACGAAGTGAAACGAAGCGATAATCGAAGTCGAGATAAATTAGTTTTATCTGTGCATTTATAATAAAGTTTGTACAAAATTTTACTTCATTGCTAAACTAAACATATTTTAAGCTTAAAACAATAAGTAGATAGGAGTTTTATTATTGTTTGTGTTATACTCGTATGTGTTTAATAATCTCATTTTTTTAAGTAATTTTTTTCAAACTTTTGATTAATTTTTGTCGAGTTACCACCACACCACACAAATTAGATTCGGCATTGGATCTCGCCTTAACACATTCCTATTTGATTGAGAATTTGTGTCGATACAAACTTATTACATATGTGTACGACGCTCGGCGGAAAAATCTTCTCTCTTTATTTGAGAAAGGAAATAAGCAGATTTCCTCCCGATTTTGATTAAAGATTGTTTATTTTGTTTTATTCGTTTTATGTGAACCACCACGACGGTTACGGGTTATCTAATGTAAAATAAGTTTTTGGCAAAAATTTAATTTTTGGTACAAGCTTTTATCGCTGACTGTACTTTTCTTACGACAGACGACTAATACTCATTGAGACAATTCTAAAAACCCCTAACACAATTAGGTTGCGTTGTTTCATCACAGAGTTCCTATGGCCACCTCCTGTCTCCATCATCAGATCAGTTCGACAGTACCGTTTATTGTATTGTCATCAGAACTACATACAGCTGCCAATTTTCATGACGCTACGATCCTTGGAAGATGATCAAATATCAAATATCAACATTTATTCAGCAAATAGGCCACAAGGGCACTTTTACACGTCAATATGGAATTTACATACAGCAAAAAAAAAACACATCAATAATTATAAAATACAACTAAGCCGTAAATATCAAATCAAACTAACATAGAGATGTATAAAGCCTCTAAATGTCGAATTACAAAAAACGCAATAACAATAGTATTGAAAAAAAAAACACAAAGATACAAAAACTATAATCTAAAATTATTTAGAGATGTAAATGTCTCTAAGTGTCATAATGGTTAAATTAGTTACCTTAGATACCATTACATGTTAGTTACATACAGCCAGCCTATTATGGATAGCTTTATCCATCTTTATCCACGTGATAAAATAACTGTCACTGTTTAACACCGTGGGAAAGAAAGTGACGGACACCGTTTTATCACGCTGTCACGTAGACAAGAACGACCATCATATCCGTACAGGTCGAGATTTCCTATGGCCACCTCCTGTCTCCATCATCAGATCAGTTCGACAGTACCATATTATTGTATTGTCATCAGAACTACATACAGCTGCCAATTTTCATGACGCTACGATTCTTGGAAGATGGTTAAATTAGTTACCTTAGATTCCATTACATAGTTACATACAGGTCGACCTAATAAAAGCTTGTTAATGATAAATTCGGAATTGGAATATACAAGGTGGGGATACGAGTAACCCGACAGATTATATGCACGCATTCCTGAGGTCATGAAGAGCAAACAATTTTAAGTACATATACGACTTTTGGTCAATTTAGGCAAAAAAATTGTGTAATTTTTTTTTTGTTTTCTGCATATGACAAGTTATTTCCTTTTACATCTTGGCGAATGAGTAATATAGTTATTTATTAAGTAACACATAAATTTTTCGAGCCTCCTTTAAAACAGGGTTTCCTAAACTTTTTTCAGACATGGACCATATTCACAATTTCAACAATTCCACGGACCCCGGTCAAAAGTCAAGTTTACTACAGTATATATATACACAATATATAGTGGGGTCCGTGGAGCCCACTTTAAGAAACCCTGCTTTAAAACTTTAATGTCTGACTGTAGGTATGTTTACGAGTAAACCAAGTCACATAGTGGCAGCGTCGTCGCCAAAAAGGCGTTTTTCATAATTATCATTATTTCTAAAACAAGACCGAATTCATTCAATAAATGCGGTCAGGAATAGACCTTTAAAATCTGTCGGGCTAGTCGTTTCACACCCTGTAGATAAATAGGTACCTATTGCGCTAAAACGCGGTAACAATAACATTAGCTTTTTGCTGGAGTTCTTTTGTTGATAGTACCTTTGCTCTAATCTCTGCTGACGTTAATAAAATATGTAACTCTAAAACATAGGTACATATATAGTCTTGAGAAACCGATGATAAAAGAATCTTTTTTAGAGTTCCGTAGCCAAATGGCAAAAAACGGAACCTTTATGGATTCGTCATGTCTGTCTGTCTGTCCGTCCGTATGTCATAGCCACTTTTTTTCCGAAACTATAAGAACTATAATGTTGAAACTTGGTAAGTATATGTAATCTGTGAACTGCATTAAGATTTTCACACAAAAATAGAAAAAAAAAACAATAAATTTTGGGGGTTCCCCATACTTAGAACTGAAACTCAAAAAAAAAATTTTTCATCAAACCCATACGTGTGGGGTATAGGGATTGGTCTTCAAAAATGATTTGAGGTTTCAAATATATTTTTTTTAAACTGAATAGTTTCCGCGAGAGACACTTCCAAAGTGGTAAAATGTGTGTCTTCGTCCCCCCTGTAACTTCTAAAATAAGAGAATGATAAAACTAAAAACAATATATGATGTACATTAATTACCATGCAAACTTCCACCGAAAATTGGTTTGAACGAGATCTAGTAAGTAGTTTTTTTTAATACGTCATAAATTACGAAACCCTTCATGGGCGAGTCCGACTCGCACTTGGCCGCTTTTTTCACGTATTTTCCTTTCAATCTCTTCTAGCAGCAAATTATAGGTCGAAATACATATCCAGTCTTGCAAACTTAATTGTGAAGCTGAAATATTTTTATATAAAATCCACTATTGTCTCGAAATAGGTATTTGAGCATCAAATGATATCTCGGCTGCATTATTCATTGCGGAGGCATTAGTATAAGATTACGCCGTAAAAGTCAGAGATCACGGTATTATCAGACAAAAGCTGTCACGCGCGTAATCTACTGAAGGGTAGACGAGTCTAAGGTGAAACACAATGGTGAGGTCAGGGGTATCAAATGTCCCACAACGTTATATTAAACTTAAGCATGACTAATAATATAATCGTTAGATTTACAAATTTCATAAACGCTAATGATTTATGGATCTTGTTCTTTTTCCTAGCCTTATCTCTTCATTAGAGGTCCAGATGAACCCGTTCCAGGTCTTTAGATACGGTTTTCCACAACATAGCTAGGGGGCGCTCTCGGTCTTTTCTTATCTCCGGGATAGCTAAAGCCTTTTTAACTTACCTACTTAACCTACTCTTCGTCCCTTCTCATCACGTGTTCGAACGAACCAGCGTATTCGCCTCTCTACCATCTTATACATCTCATCATTATCTCGTCATGTTTTTCATCTTCCATAAATTATTACGGTAATAATTTATGAATAAAGTTTTAATTTAATTAAGCTCGCAAGGTAAATTAAATGAAATAATTTTGCTTTATATTATCAAGCAACGGCATAGCTAAACAGCATACTTCTAAGATCACGATCAAGATTTTCTTGTTTTATACCGTGTTAGAATTTAAAGGAAGTACTAAAAATATATTCAAATTCTATCTTGTTGAAGATGGTTAGAGTCGGAGGAATGTGGTCCTTGATATTTGACACCAAGGGGGCCAGGGACTGATTTCGTTGCGGTATAAACGGTACGGCATTTTTAACGTCACGCCATACTGGTATAAAACCCTACCTTTACTTTCCGGTTATGCACTCCGGTGTATATGTATGAGTATATGAAGCTAAGGCTATCATTAGGCTTTTGTGCTGGATTTGTAACCACTAAATAATTAAAAATAAAAACCGGCCAAGTGCGAGTCGGACTCGCGCACGGAGGGTTCCGCACCATCAACAAAAAATAGAGCAAAACAAGCAAAAAACAAGCAAAAAAACGGTCACCCATCCAAGTACTAACCCCGCCCGACGTTGCTTAACTTCGGTCAAAAATCACGTTTGTTGTATGCCCCACTTAAATCTTTATTTTATTCTGTTTTTAGTATTTGTTGTTATAGCGGCAACAGAAATACATCATCTGTGAAAATTTCAACTGTCTAGCTATCACGGTTCGTGAGATACAGCCTGGTGACAGACGGACGGACGGACGGACGGACAGCGGAGTCTTAGTAATAGAGTCCCGCCTTTGGGTACGGAACCCTAATTACATTGTCTGTTCCGACTTCTCAACATATAAGACGGTTCCACTTTTGACAAGCATCATATATTTTGACAAATGTATGTATACACAGTGACAACTGTCATTTTATATGTTTGATGTCGCTGTCGCGGTCACCTTGTCGCAATGCACTCGTTGATAGTTTGTTGTCAATCGTTTAAAAGTTTTCTTTCAATTTCCACTATTGTTACCCGATGCCGCATACAAGCAAATTTTTAAGACCTACCTGTCATGTGAATGCATTTTGTAGCAGACATTGATGTTTTTGACACAATGTATTGTAATGGTAGCCGACGTTTATTTGGCAGCAAATTATAGTATGGCATTCATTTTAATATTAGTTATGGTTACATTGATGTTTTAAAAACAATATTTTGTTATTAAGACTTATTCATTACAGAACAAGAGTCTCGAATGTTACTTATTATTTTTGACTCCAGTTATTTGGGGTCAATTTCACTTGAATACAGTTGATATAATGATAACGACTGAACAGTAATTTTCCGTTTCGCTACATTTTCAAAGAGTATTTTGAGGGGTGCGAATCCCCTGTACAAAAGAATTCGGGTCAAGACCGAAACTTCATCTTGGCTCAAGAGGCAGCTCTATTGATTTAAGCTTATGGACTACTGTATTTCAGGTACTTTTTATATATTTTTGTGTCTTAGCGTTAATTAGCTTCGGTATTTTCTTTTAAAATCATTTTGGTAATTGCAGGTTATGGTTTAACTTAATACGTTTTTATGACAGCTAAACCTTATAATACTCCATTAAGTAAACCGTTAAAATATCGATACTTAATTTACAAATATAATCCAAGAACATAGCTCTATACAATTATCAATAGGCACTGAACAATATAAACATAAATAATTATAGTATAGCTTACAAGCTGAATCTTCTGGTTATAAATAAATGCACGTGTGCTTTTCATATCCTATCAACTGTTTCCGCATTTTACGTAACTCATTAGTACTTACCAATTCAATGATAAGGTGCAAAAAGTAAATAGTTATTTTCGATACAAGTGCGAAAAAGAGGAAATTCGAAACGAGCGGCGATAAATTAAAACACGACCGAAGGGAGTGTTTTAAATCGACACGAGTTGCGAAGTACCTATTCGCACGTGTATCGAACAACGTTTTACAGGCATATATGGCACTTTAAAGTTTCGACATACGCACGAAAAGTGCTATTTTACGCACTAGTGTGTGTATATGTACTGTAAAAACATTTTCGTAACTGTCTTCTTCAATCTGGCGTTTTCCCGGCCTAGCGCCAGGTCCGCTTTCCTGCTCAGTCTTCTCCACTTTGCCCGGTCTTCGGCATCCTCAGGTGTGAGATTGTTCTCTCCCATGTCCGCTGTCACGACGTCCAGCCAGCGCTTCTTAGGCCTACCGCGGCCGCGTGATCTAGGGCCTTGGACAGTGAGATTGAGGCATCTATTTCCGACGTAGTCTACCGGTCTGCGGCGTATATGGCCATACCATCGGAGGCGACTTTCCTGCAGCTTATCCGCTACGTCACGGATTCCGAGGCTGCCACGGATGTGCTCGTTACGTATGGGATCTAGTCGCGTAACGCCACACATCCATCGCAACATCTTCATCTCCGTGACGTGAAGCTGCTGGACATGCCTTCCGAGGACAGGCCAGGTCTCGCTACCATATAGTAGGACTGGTCGGATGATGCTCTTGTACACAAGGCCCTTTAGCTTCACCGGTATCCTGGGGTCGCAGAGGACACCGGTTACTTCTCGCCATTTTGCCCAAGCAGCGCTAATTCGGGCTTGGACGTCGTGATCGATTTCACCCGATTCGTGCAGCACGGACCCAAGGTATTTGAATTTATTCGTTTTCACGAAAAAATCGTCTCCTACCTTTTTTTTTCGTAACTGTACTTATGTAAAATGTTCGAAGTTGCCACCACCGTGCCACCGCGCTTTTATCAAGTAACGCGCCAGGTGATCCGTCATTATATATCACAATTTAGATATCTTATTCAAGTACAGCAAAATTCACTTTGCTGTAGGTACATTTGCAGAGATAGCTGACGGCATCGTAGGTACTTACCTACACTAATCACAAATACAGCGTACTTAACCGTCATGAAGGTTTAAAAAACGATGAATAAATACATCACATTCTTACATTTTAAATTAATCAGCCTGTTACGATAAATACTTAAACAGTATTTATTATAGGAAAAAAGAATAAAGCCCAAGGGAAAAAGAATACGTACACTTGCGAACAATTTATGTACTTTTTTCTGTACTGTTGTGTTTAGGTAGGTACCTACATTTTTGTCCTATAAATTTTTGGTAGAAAAATATAAAATAATGCACTTACTTATGCTGCATTAGCAATCGTTAACATTTGCAAATATTTACACTACAGCTACATACACATTCATTTGGTCGTACATTTGCCGTAGTAGGTATGAGTTCAATTAATTTACGAAATTGTCATGCCTATATTCGCTACGTATACATGACTGTCATCATGCAACCTAGGATCCGCAACTCTAGGGGAAAACGTCAATTTACTACATCTTATAAAACTACTCCAAAACACAATAACCATTGAACGGATTTTCACACGATTTTCATCTATCAATAAAGTGATTCTTAAGGAAGGTTTAAGTATATAACTTATTAAGGTCTTATTTAAAATAGTTGAAATATGACGACGTTGTCGGAAAAAACACGCTGGCTAGGAGCTTTAATCGAAAACGCTGCATAATCCGTTTGAGCTATAACAATACAATGTATGGTGGGATTGTCTCTCTTTCATGGGTCTACAAAAAAGTCCGCGATGGTGTATGTCTATCTTTTAAGGATAACTTACTATACCCATTCTTAACTACTAGAAAAAGATCACATAATATTAGTTATCATCAAATTAAATACGTTAGTTATATTAAGCATTTCATACAGATTACAATGGTTCATTACACCCTACAATTTAAATGAATATCTCAGGAGTAATAGTAAATTAAAGTTCCAGTTCGAGCCATATAACTTGTATGAAATGTTAAAGACTATCCTTTTTTAGTTCCAATTTTCACCACCGCATGCGCTGTGATCGCTTTACTTACCCACACCATGTACTTCGCACGTAGCCAATATCTTACCTTCACGCCGGTCTTATTCTATTATATGTATTATAACTAAGTAAATAACTATGCTGAGCAAGTTAAATAAATCCCACCTAATTCATATCATTGCATTATTAGCAAATTTTACTTTCTAAATAGTTATTCATTTATATTTAAACTAAATGTTTCTGACGATATTTTCTTATGGAATATCTCGATGTAAAAAGAGCCTCGTCTCGCCTTTTCAACCTGTTCAGAACGCATCCTATGTGACGTCACGGACGGCCGATTGCCTCCGAAATTCGAAGATCGTCAACGATCGGATCGGATAACGTCCGCCGCCAGCAGCCAACGGCAATCTTCCAAAATCTATTGAACGACAAACTGTACTTGTAGTTGTACTGTATTAATTTAATTTTTAAAATAAATCTTTGTACACACGTTAAAATAATAAGTCTTCATTGAAGATCCACTTAGGCATCCCTGCACCACTAGAAAGGAGCCTAGGCCTCAACACAACCCTTATATCTATTGTCTTATACATTTAAAAATTTCAATACTAGTTTCTAATAGAAATTTAAATATGCATGCTCGTTTAGTCTAGACAGCAACTCATTTTCAAAGGGTACACGAATATTGTAGGTAAGCATCGATATTAAACTTTCGTGAGACATATTTTAAACTGTTTATACGACAACGGTTTCACTCACTTGAATTTTTAGTCGCTATTGGCGACATATTTCGGGCCCTTCGGGGGTCCATCCTCAGGCTCGAGTGCTCGCGGCGACTGCAACTCGTGCACTGATCGCGCCGGCCGCCTCGTCGCTCGTTGCGCGCCTGAGCCTGAGGATGGACCCCCGAAGGGCCCGAAACATGTCGCCAATAGCGACTAAAAATTCAAATGAGTGAAACCGTTGTCGTAATATAAACAGTTTATTGTAGGTAAGCACTTAAAGTAGGTATTAATATTAAGGGCAAGTTCGGCTTGGCCAGCCACATTAGGACTCGTACTAAACAACGTCCATAATGTATATTATTAGGTTCGCCGTCATCGAAAACGATGAGGAGGACTATACAAGGTGTCCCAAGAAGTAGTGATATACTGAAGCTGGGAGGTAGAGGACCTAGAGGGCTATCCGAATCACCCCCATGTATGTTCCGCGATTTTTCGTATTTTCGGAGTTATGTTTTTTTTAATTTTTCACCTATCGCCGAGTACGATGAGATTTTTATTTATGGTGACGTGAACTATTGCGGTAGATGCTTGATTTTTTTGTGTGCTAAGCTGATAGATAGGCCAATTCAGTATGGTAACATTTACTATCGTTAGATCTTTGAATGGAATTAAAAAAAAATTTAATGCCAAGAAAGATAAAATTACCCAGTATGTTTTATTTTTTTAAGCGCCCTTGAAGTTGTGAACATACTGGGTAATTTTATCTTTCTTGGCATTACATTTTTTTTTAATTCCATTCAAAGATCTAACGATAGTAAATGTTACCATACTGAATTGGCATATCTATCAGCTTAGCACACAAAAAAAATCAAGCACCTACCGCAATAATTCACGTCACCATAAATAAAAATCTCATCGTACTCGGCGATAGGTGAAAAATTAAAAAAAATCATAACTCCGAAAATACGAAAAATCGCGGAACATACATGGGGGTGATTCAGATAGCGATCTAGGTCCTCTACCTCCCAGCTTCAGTATATCACTATTTCTTGGGACACCTTGTATATAGGTCATAGTATAGCAATTTGGTTGTTACCTGAGTTTGGAATACCTCTAGGTAGATAGGCATTCCTTGAGCAAGGCATTCATCACGACAACAGCAAACTAATTAAAGGGTGGGGGGCATTACCGGCTGTGTAATTAAGAGGAACCATTGGCGTGGGCAATTATTAATGGGGAGCCCGACTTGTCATGCAAAGAGCCAAGCGTATCTTGATTACAGCTCACGAAGGGTTGTATTATGTCTTACGAGCGGCCTTATATCAGGCCGGGAATTTACATAATACCAAACGTTAGTTAGTCGAATTGTTGAACAAGCCAATGTGAAATGGAGAGAGACTGGAATGACTCCAGGTCGTGCCGTGTATTCTTAGTATTCTCAGTACATGCAATTAATAACTAAATGTAAATAGTGTATGGGGGCCAAAATAATTTTCGTTGTCTTGTTTCTGACCACTCTGTCGCGCTTCTATTTCTGACTTTAATCAAATCAATATAAAAAGTTGAGTGCATGTTTTTCTAGCTGTAGATTATAATTCTCTTGAGAAAAATTAAAAGCTATTAAACTTCACCCCATACAAAAAGCTCCACTCCGTCACATTTTTTGGGGACAAAAACAAACCAACTAAAAGAATTTTAACCCCTATGTAGCCCTATATTTACTCACCATTTTAAAACATTTTGTGATCAAACGGGACTCGTATTAATTTATTGCAAGAAGGCCAACGGAATAAGTGTTGAACATTATTTCTAACTGGGCGGGTTTTTAGTGCTAGGTACCCGTGCAAATTTTTAATTCCCTATATTTTCTAGGGTTGTCACTTGGCCTATAGGTGAACCAGGATCTATTGAGGGTGCGCCATGTTACGGAAATTTGTTGGTACTAATTTCTAGCAATGGCAACAATTTTAATAATAGACAACATCTACCCTCTATGATAGTTGTCAATATTGACAATGTAAACATTGCTTTGTCTAGTTTCGTGTGAATTATTATTAGACTGCAATAATCATGCCAAAAGTTTTAGATTTTACAGAGAAAAAAGTTGTAAATAGTGTATATAGTTATTTATTGGAAAAAAACGTGCGGGAGAGAAATTTCTTCCATTAGAAAACATAACGAAATTAGCATCTGAATTGACGGGTAAGTTTCAAACTTATGGACAAATGTCACTATAGTCAGGTCGTCACGATTTGGTTGATGTCTTGTAATCATTTGATTTGTGTATTAGGTGTATCGCATGCATCGGTATCACGGATTGCTAGCGAAGGGCGTAAGGGCGGAATTAAACGACCAAACCTAAAAAAAAGAAAACAAAAAAAGAAAATTGACTTTACGCTATTCATTTTATCTAAATCGAGTCAGCCATTTAAGCGTAAAAACCGAAGAAATATCCAAACATCAAACTTCGCACTTATTAAAGTTGTCGGAATAAAACAAAATCATCTGCCAATTTCCATTGTCCCCATTATACAAATTGTTGCTATATAAAATTCAAAACGAGCGCCCTCTTGACAATACTCCCAAAGTTCTGGTTTACCTATACAAACAACACTCTTCTTTTGGCTAAAACCGTCACGTTCCAAACGGCAACGGTACCGTACCTTAAGATTCCGACTAAGTATCGTTGAGCAACCTTACACTGGTTCACTCGAAGTATATAGTCTTGAACGTTAAACTCGACTCCGGTCGGTAAACGATATAACACCCCAGAGAATAGTAAAGTTGAGAGAGAGCACCAGCGACGAAGGTGAAAACAATAAACGTCTCATCTGAGGCTTTCTTTATGACCGCCCGTTTGTACTATAGGTACGTCTTCCTATACATATTATAATACTTGGCGCCACTAACTTTCACCATGCCACTAACCCGGGGTTAACCGGTTAAACCGTTAACCCTGTGTCAAAGTGTACTGGTAACCATGGTAACTCCAGGTTTATCCGGTTAACCCCGGGTTAGTGAATGGTGCAAGTGGCCCTTAGACGAATATCAGCAGTCAAAAATCAACCATCACACTTAAAACAAAAACGCATCTTTACAATAAGAATTACAGGCAGATTGCAGGATAAAATTTTTCATTTTTGTAAGGTTTCAAACATTTTAGTCAAATTGCTCAATCAGTTAAGTAAGTCCTTTACCGTCGGGTTGACAAGGAAGTAAATTAAAATCTATCTAAGACGACAATAGATCGTCCAATCAAACATTGGTCGGCGGCAGTGGCAATATTGCTAGAATCAATACGATGGCCTTTCGAACCGAGCAGCCGGTTCGTTAGCAAATGGCGTCTAGGTACATTAGGTACAAGTCACGACAAACGCACCTCGATATAATGCATAAAAGGAGGTTTGCCGAATTAGGCTCGCTGGAAGTACCTAACATACTGATTAAAAAGTAAAACACGATACATACGTAGCTATAAAATGTTGTTACTTGACACTTAGATAGGTACCAACTTTCATATCTAGATAAAGGATTCTCAGACTGTTGTAACATTTACATTTTAATAAGCGGCGGTAAGTAGATGTTTCCAGTTTCTAACTTGTTAGTGTATGTTAAATCAGGCAAACTTCTGACATATGAAATCGCGAAATCGCGACATAATACGGAATCTGCTGAGATTCTAAACTCTCGTCACATATTCCCCTTTTGTCTATTATGCATAACAAGTAGTGTCGCAAGCAGTCGCTTCCAGCACACGGCGATCTCACAGACGTACGCTCGTCCTACATTCACCCCCCTTCTTCGATCAACTGTCTCGACTTGACGACCATTACCTAACCGGCCGCTCTACAAACTCCTCGCTATAACAACAAACCTACCAATCGCCGAAATGACACACAGCTCTTAAGGCCGTGCATCGAAAAATAACAGGATCTTAGAAACGTGGCAGTGGCTAGCCCCGGAAACAAACAGTAGTGATTTTCGGATATATGTTTCTTGACTATATGATAAGTGATTTCATAGTTGTCGAAACACGAATGCTTAAAATTTTCTCGATAGAAAATAAATCCAAACTTACGTGTTCATTTTTCGGTTTTAGCTTCGTGCAACTAGAAAACACATCCATATCCAGCACAACCCACCTTACAGCAAAGGTTTTCATCTCGTCTTAACTTTCAAAGAACTAAATATTAACTTATTATCCTTTACCGATGGATTTATTATCGATTTTTGATTTTATGAATTCTACAGCAAACGCCCATTTTACGCAGTTCCGTTTCTCTTTCTGTCATGCGTCAAAGTCATAAATGCATCCTTTATGCCAGTAATGTTAGATGGCCGTCGTGCCTCAAAGAGGTAAGACCTATGTCACTTCGCGCAGCGCTCCGAATTACGTAAAATGTTAATATCCAATAAACGTTGAGTCGTAACTCCATTGAGTAGTAACGGAATCGGAGGTAAACCTATGATGGTGCCTTCTTACAGGCCTATACGTTACGCATGTGTGCGTGTTTGCTTAGCTACGTCATGCTACGTCGAAATCTATACTCTTTGTCAGTTACAACGGGTTAGGAAATTTCGACAGATATTGAAATGTATCGGTAGCTGTTTGGTATTTACTATTTAGCCATCAGAATATAAGCGTAACTTTTTGCTTTATTTTTGTTTAAAAATAAAATATCTATAAGAATATATTTTTTGCTTTTTTTCTATTGTAATGATAAAAATAAATCTAGTATGTTTCATGCTCAAATAATTTAAAATAATTGAATAAATATTAAAAACTAATTGATATTATTGGTTTTAATTATTATATTATTAAGTTTGTTTGAATAAAATATTTTATTTCAATAATACGAAAAGTTATTATATTTAAGTACCACTAAAAAAAGGTCCCTACTTACAAAAACTCACTTGCACGGGCCGGGGTTCGAACCCGTGACCTCCGGTTTGAAAGTCGCACGCCACTACAATTTCACATAAGTAATTTACAATGACATGAATGACATGATACCGTGGAAAAAGTGAATATTACAATGTACTGTGTTACTATCATTTTATAGTTTATTTTGGCTTGACAAGGAGGAATGAGAAAAACGTGCAGAGCGAGAGGATTAAATCTCTCTGTTCCTTTCTTAAAGTAGCCAATCCTAATTATGACATCTGTTTTGATATTAATTCTTTGAACATCATTTGTCGATGTTCTTTTTTATATTATCGAGAAAGATTTTTATTTAAAAAATGTGTTGAATTTATATGTTTTATTTATGTTTTTTGGCATAAATTTCATTACTTTTGACAAATTTTGATTGTGATGACAAACGATTTGATGTGATGTGTGAAACGAACCATGTGATTAACGATTTATCTAATAAAACTTCATTTAGTCGAAAAAAATAGTTGTCTACTACCGGGTGGAAAAAAATTATGGGCCCTGGAGGGAAAGTGCCTTAAAACCTTAAGTTTGCTCATTTTACTTAAATGAAACATTATTGTTTTTTAAAGAAACAACTGCATTCAAAGATTTTTGAAGTGAAAGCTTCTTTAGCGGCGCTAGGCACTTTTTGAGGTGGGGAAAAAATGATAAACTCGAGACAGCGTAAGGCGATCATGTGACCGTAAGGTTTAGATGGCCAATCATTTAGATGGCATTTAAATCAATAAAGAAAAACTCAATGACATTACATGAAAAAGGTTATAATCTTGTACGGGCTGAAATACGAGGATCTCACAGTATTATAACTTTATATCACTCAAATATAATTCAATAAAGCTACATCTTGATGAAATCGCTAATAAAAGTGAACTCTAGTACTGGTGAATAAAACTCAAAATATCATGACCAAATATATTTAGATGCGAGGTCTGCAAGGTATCTTTACAATTTCTATTCGAATTTTAAACAATTAACGCTATAAATTTGAATTTCGAATTTTAAACAAGCTCACTGACCAGCAATTTCGGAACCAAATTCCAACAATAGATGTCACTATTAATATGTAGACATATACTAATATTGATAAATAATATTGGGAGAATGTGACATTTGGCTTCATCAAAATTAATAAGCTTTTGTAATATCCGCGACGGCGGTAAATAGGTACAGAGGGCCTACCGCGAACACCGAAGTTCTCAATATGCGAGCATCTTTCTCTTTTACTCCCATTAAGGCGTAATTAGATTGACAGAGAAATTGCCCGCAATTTGCGAACTAAAGTTTTCGGAAAAACGAAATAAACCATTAAAACAATAAACATACAAGGTGTCCCAAGAAGTAGTGATATACTGAATGTTTTATTTTTCTAAGCGCCCTTGAAGTTGTGAACATACTGGGTAATTTTATCTTTCTTGGCATTAATTTTCTTTTAATTCCATTCAAAGATCTAACGATAGTAAATGTTACCATACTGAATTGGCCTATCTATCAGCTTAGCACACAAAAAAAATCAAGCATCTACCGCAATAATTCACGTCACCATAAATAAAAATCTCATCGTACTCGGCGATAGGTGAAAAATTAAAAAAAATCATAACTCCGAAAATACGAAAAATCGCGGAACATACATGGGGGTGATTCAGATAGCCCTCTAGGTCCTCTACCTCCCAGCTTCAGTATATCACTACTTCTTGGGACACCCTGTATATTAAAAATTAATTTTAGCTTTAACTAGTAGGTACCCATGCCGTGAGCATAAGCATGGAGGTTGTGGGTTCGAGCTCAAAACCCGGCTAGTACCAATGAGTTTCTCGAAATGTTAGAGGAAGTTCATAAGTATGCCTATACCTATTAGGTGTGTTCAATTTGCTGTGAAAGCTTAGTCTAAACCAATATTATATTATCTAAGTAGGTACATATGGTGAAGTATTAAGATGTTTCATTCCACTTACCCGTCATCAACTCCAAATTTTGTAAACATTGTCGTTTTTCAGCTTGAATCGCCTCGTGCTGACTTTTTACAAGTGTAAAATTATTCGTCACGCGGAAAAGTAACTCCCGCACGCCGGTATTGCAAGGTTTCACCATGTTTATTCCGTTCATCACAAAACACAATGAATATTTAAACGATTTTGACAAACATACCATAGTGCATGACGTTTACTGACTGCTTAAAAAACATTGCCATATGTAGTTTTTTAATTCGATGTCAAATTATTGCGCTGCAGACTTTCTTTGGTTTGTCTCTATAAGTATATCAGCAGTTTAAAGTTATTTTAGATTACAAAATTAGCGCATCAAAAAAATCAAAGTGCATAGAAAAAAAGTCTCCTGAGTCATAATAAAATTGATGTCTCTTGGGTCACCAGAAAAGTCACCAGGGAGAACGATGATCCAAATCACATTTAAAAGAAAATGTAAATTTTGTGTACTACCTACGAACATTTTTCAAAAAACTATGTTTTTATAACATATTAGACCCAGGATAGATCTAATACCTCTTTTCGTACCCCGGATAAAATGGTCGGCGACTAAAAAAGTAACTGAAACGTTACGTTATTAGGTTCACGATGCCGCGTGGTACCCTTGCCTTCGTTGCGATATGTTTGGTAAGTCAGGAGACTTAAAAAATGAGCCATGATTTTGGGACATATTTTTTTGAATAGGTATATATTAATTTTAGCGGACTTTCATAATTTACCAGTTAAATTAGATGTAAATACCTTTTTAGTTAATCGTTAATATGATATATTAGTAGCAGTAAAACACTTTATTGTACAAAAAGACACATAAAACATGAAAAAGAATATATTTTCACACTTATAAGTAAAAACCAAAACCGATACGCGATTGGGATACGCGCTTTTTGTATGGGATACAAAAAAAAATTCTCCTGGGTCACCAAGAAAAATCGACATATTAAAATAATTCAGTTCGTTTTTAAGTTCTAGTCAGATTGACTTTTTGGTTATTTGAGATAAATTACAATAACGCTTAGATTTGAAAAACATGATTTTCTATTTTGTTGCGATCGACCCGGGTAATAAAAATACGGCGAATTTGAACTTTTGTTTGTTGTCGTTGTAAAATGTATTAAAAAATAATGTAGGCACCCCTGACAATTGAAATTCAAAATTATCCAGAAAAAGCGGCCAAGTGCGAGTCGGACTCGCCCATGAAGGGTTCCGTATTTAGGGGATTTATGACAATTATGACGTATTAAAAAAAAACTACTTACTAGATCTTGTTCAAACTAAATTTCGGTGGAAGTTTGCATGGTAATGTACATCATATATTTTTTTTAGTTTTATCATTCTCTTATTTTAGAAGTTACAGGGCGGGGGGGGGGGGGACACATTTTACCACTTTGGAAGTGTCTCTCGCGCAAACTATTCAGTTGAGAAAAAAATGATGTTAGAAACCTCAATATCATTTTTGAAGACCTATCCATAGATACCCCACACGTATGGGTTTGATGAAAAAAAAATTTTTGAGTTTCAGTTCTAAGTATGGGGAACCCCCAAAAAAATTTTTTTTTTCTATTTTTGTGTGAAAATCTTAATGCGGTTCACAGAATACATGTACTTACCAAGTTTCAATAGTATAGTTCTTATAGTTTCGGAAAAAAGTGGCTGTGACATACGGACGGACAGACGGACAGACGGACAGACAGACAGACAGACATGACGAATCTATAAGGGTTCCGTTTTTTGCCATTTGGCTACGGAACTCTAAAAATGAGTGTTTCAAAAAGGCACCCTGTATTCCTTACATACCTAAATAATCTCTTATTCAATAAAACATATAATTACTAAACACTGTGATTTATTTCAAATAAATGCAAATCGATCGGATAAAAGATATTAATACCTACCTATACAACAATGAGTACGAGTACAGTCAGCTGCAATAATATGTTACACACCGAAGGCCGTTTTGCGGTAGATCATGTTAGATCTTATTTGTAGAGCCATAAGAGCGTGTCACATATTTTTGCGGCCGTCGAAGAGTAACATATTATTGCAGGTGACTGTACCTATGAAAAATTCGAGGGTTAAAAAGCATTTCAACCAAAGCATTTATAATAATAACGACTATGGACGCCTGCAACCCCAGGGGTATTGTAACCCCATAACAATAAGGTAGAAATTTGCATTTAGTGACCGCAAAGTCAGGTGAGCGTAATCAAGTAAATCTGTTTTCATCATATTTTATCAAAAATAATCTCTTTTCGGTTCTTGTGCTATTTTCTTATTATCAATACTCTTAACTTATATGCTATATACGCTGCTGCTTCTATGCTGTTAACATCTTCCAAAACAACAATAAATATTCAGGTTTATTAATTAATTATTTTATTGTTTGCTATTATGAACAAGTAACAACGCCATCTGTTTCAATTTTTTCCGAATTTAAGTTTCTGGCCGACCGCAGCGACCGCGTATAATGGTAGTTAACTTCTGTAACGTTAGATGGTGCTAAAAGGTCACACAAACTTCACGTGCGGCGCGAAGCGTTTCCATGTGTGCGTGTTAGCGGGGAGGGAAGAACTAGCGGGCGTGGTTTACGAAACGCCAGACGCGGCTGCAGTAGGCCCTTAATACGTGACTACTAAGGTCAAACATCCCGTGAAAGTAAATTTCGAAATGGCAATATTAAACTTGCCTTGTCAATCTGTTTACACTCGCTTGACGATCGTCATTTAATTAATTCAATACTCGAATGCACGCTGTCATATAGAGAGGTTTTGTTTTAAAACGTTTATTTTTTATCGCGCGTGTAATTTGTCCAACTGCCAGTATTTATAAAATAGTGTGTGAGGTATTTAACGTAACATTATCCGTTCTGTTTTTGAAGTTGTTGGTGTAATGTGAAACCAGTTACCAAAATACTGGCATGATAGAAAGTGAAACTTATGAAGTGAAATGAATGTGAATATGTGAATGGAAAATGCTGGCTGGTGAGGAGACCAGCATCGACATAGTGCAGCAATGGTTGATGCGACGAAGGAGCAGCGATGACACGGAGACAGGTGCTTTATTTTAACTATATTTTATTAATGTATTTTTATTTATACAGTATGTATAAAATGAGACAAAACAAATCGAACAAACTTAAAACAAAAGGCCTTTTAATTATAAAAATTGTAAATTTAACTTTTGGAGTCTAGATAGTCTTCTGCAGTAATTTAGAAAGATTTATGGTAGGCACCTAGGATTTCCTTTTTCCTTATATTTCAGTGATAGGTTGCAAAACAGCTAGGTAATGATCGGACATGAAATGTAAAAGGAACTTAAATCCAAAATAGACTTTACTAGGAAAACTAGCGTTAGCTTAGCTTTACATTTGCTGGTAACTCACTAATAGGTACTTTTCTCGAAGAGTTCTCGTTAAAAGTAAAGTCTAGTTCAAACTAAACTTACATTAGAAATTTACGATTTCCAAATTACAATTTCACTTAATTTTTCACACAGTTATACTTTAAATAAGTTACTTTCCCATCTGTACTAAGGTGCTAATAATTAATCATTCAAATACTGAAAGCAAGGCGATCGCTGGCGGCGTCATTCACACAACTTCCCCAACTAACTTTCATTCCGGGAATTTCGTGTAATGTAAGTATTCAAATATAAAATTTTCTTTCTTAACAAATTTCGGTACCTATTGTTTGAGAACCTGTTTTACAAAGATTAAAATAATTTAAAACACCTTGACTGGTTAAATAAAAATAATAGCGTTTGTCCGCTACCAACTCATTTAGGGTCTAAATTGTGAATTAATCACCTCAATGTGAATTAATCACCTCAATGATGGTATTTGGATTTAAAAAGTTTTGTACGGAACACTAAAAATTACTTTTTCTCAAAAATGGACGGCAAAGTCGACGTTGCCGGTTAAAAAAATAGGTCGCGAAATACGTAGGTTATGGTCAGTCAAAAAATTAAATAGTTAAAAACATTGCAGTCTCGATTTCGGGACTGCAATGTTGCATACAAATTCCATTATTTAACGAGTTCCAAACTTTTTAAAACTTTAAATATATAAAATAGTGTAAAATAAATAGAGTAAAATAACAAATCTGTTGAGATACTGGTACGGGAACCAGATGAATAGCGTCAGATGGGGAGATGCCAATTCGGACCCGTATAAGTTGCAATGTGGAGTTAGACAGGGTGGACTGACATCGCCATTGCTGTTTAACCTTTACATGAACGACCTGATGGAGGAGCTCAGCAGCGCCGCCGTCGGGTGTCATGTCGCGGGCGTATGTGCCAACAACTTTAGCTATGCGGACGATATGGTGCTGTTGAGCCCCTCTATCACGGGTCTGAGGATATTAGTGTCGATATGTGAGCGTTATGCTGCAAATCATGGACTAAAATACAATGTTACAAAATCAGAATTGATTGTTTTTAAATATGATAAGGGCCCAGATAACGTACCACCCGTTAGGCTAAACGGGACAGAATTAAAGTTTGTTAATAATTTTAAGTATCTAGGGCACTTTTTGACAGACAGACTAAAAGACGATGACGATCTCGAAAGACAGCGGCGGTCTATAGCGATGAGAAGCAACATGCTGGCGCGTCGGTTTGCTCACTGTTCTGACCAAGCCAAAATAACTCTGTTCAAGGCATACTGTCAGGCGTTCTACACTAGTCAGCTGTGGTACCATTTCACGAAACGATCGTTCAACAGACTCCGAGTACAGTACAACAACGCGTTTCGTGCAATGTTACGGCTACCGTGGCGGTGTAGTGCGTCTGGTATGTTCGCCGAGAACAGAGTAGATGACTTTTATGCTATAATGCGTAAAAGGCACTGGTCGTTTGTCGGGAGAGTGAGTGAATCGACGAACAGTATTGTTAATGTGGTGTACACAACCTGCTACTGTCTACTCATACAGTAGCAGGTTGTATGCAGATGTCAGCCGCACCTAATAATTAGTAGCTACCTACTTGTTTAGTTTTAGATTTAGTATACCTAGCTTTAATTTTATTGTATTATTGTAAAATGTAATGGGTTTATACCTAAATAAATAACATTTTATTATTATTATTATTATTATTATTAAATGGCCATATCAAATGAAGGCATAGGTCCATTAAACAGCCAAACAGATGATCAGCACTTATTATTATAATGTTGGTAAGTACCGCGACTATTTAGGTGTCTCAAATAGGTTGGCGTATTTTCAACAGAAAAATACACTTCTTTTTTTTTAAAGGCGGCAAAGCAAATCTTTTTAATGGTTTTACTTTTTTCTGTGAAAATTAGAACGTTGCTTCTGTAAAATATCTTCTACCACCATCTTATTCTTATTTCTTGCACCATTTTTGCAAAAAGCACTATATATTACTCGGCTGGAAGGCTACTTGCTGGCTTCGAATTCAAATAAACGGACTCCCAAGGTCGTCCGTTTAAAACGAATCCTCAGCCAGCAAGTAGCTACTTCCGAGCCTCGACAATAATGTACTTTTACCTACGTCAATCTATGTTATGAGAAAGTCAAATGTCATTGTCACGTGTTGTCATTAAAATTTGTATGTCGAATTCAGAATCTGAATGCGCAAAACTAATTCATTTGCCAAGATGCATAGTTTCCATTGTGTTCGTTCTGTCGGTATAAGTAGATGTTATGTATCGTTCTCATGCTATTAACACAATACACCTACGAGTAAGAAGGTTAATTAGCTATTAGCAAGATCCGATGGTTGATGTTAATACAATTCGTATAAATATCAATTAGGTTAATTAATGAAATATTTTATCATGGATCATTGTTGTCTGTACTTAAATAAATAAATGATTATGATTATGATTATAATCACATATTTAGTTAGTGTTTCGTGTATTATGACTTATGACTGCGCCTTATCAATATACTGCACAATGTGATGGCTCCTCTACACGATGGGCCAGCGCCGGCCACTCCAAGGGACGCATTTATGCGTTAGAGGGAGCAAGTGATATTGCTATCTCATTCTAATACCACATGGCTGCGTCCCTTGGAGTGGCCGGCGCTGGCCCATCGTGTAGAGGAGCCATGAAAGCAAGAAACACGGTGGTATACCTATAAGTTCCTCCCAGAGAACTTATAAAAAGTACGAGGGGCGTTCAAAATATTCTCGGTATTGATATCTTACGACCTCTTCTAAAATTTCTTTCGTTACTGGCCGCTAAGGTTTATTCATTGACATTAAAAAAAAGTATAATTCGAACCGAGATAGTCTTTTGTTTTTCTGCAATTGCTGAACAAACATGAACATCCTGTGCGAATTGACAATGTTAACTAAATTAGAACATCGATGCGTGATAAAATTCTTGACAAAACAGGGTAAAAATCAAAAAACCATAAAAGAGGAAATGGATTGTGTTTACCGTGAGTCTGCTCCTTCTTTATCTACCATTCAAAAGTGGTCAAGCGAGTTTAAACGCGGAAGGGAGAGTATTGAAGATGACCCTAGACCTGGCCGGCCTGTAGTAGCTACTTCACAAGAAAATATTGATAAAGTGGAAAAACTTATATTGGAAGATGGTCGAGTGAAGGTAAAATCTATAGCACAAGTAACCAATCTCTCTATTGGTACCGTACATGATATTATACATGACCATCTTAATATGTCAAAAGTAAGTGCAAGATGGGTTCCGCGAATGCTGACTCGGCTTCAAAAAGACATGCGTGTAGCTTGTTGTTCCGATTTTATTGACCTGTGCGGTGAAAATCCTGATGAGGTGCTGCAAAAAATAGTTACTGGAGATGAAACCTGGGTTCATCATTATGACCCAGAGAGTAAACAAGAGTCCATGCAGTGGCACATTAAGGGTTCAGCTCATCCCAAGAAGTTGAAGGTCATCCCTTCAGCTGGCAAGGTCATGGCCACGATATTTTGGGATTGTGAAGGAGTATTACTGATCGATTATAAAGAAAAAGGTGTAAATATCACAGGACAGTACTACGCTAACATTCTACGTCAATTAAAGGATGTCATTAAAGAAAAGAGGCGAGGAAAGTTAACCAAAGGTATTCTGCTTCTGCATGACAACGCCCCCGTCCATACTGCTCATATTGCCAAGGCAGCTATTGTTGAACGTGGGTTTAAAACTGTTACTCACCCACCGTATAGTCCGGACTTAGCCCCCAGCGACTTCTTTTTGCTCCCCAATCTTAAAAAGGATCTGCGTGGAAATAAATTTTCTGACGATGAAGCATTGAAGGCGGCAGTGGAGGAGCATTTTTACACGAAAGATAAAAAATATTTTTACGAGGGATTAAAAAAAATAATTGATCGATCTTTTAAGTGTATGAACATAGGGGGGGAGTATATTGAAAAATAAAAATATCAAACTTTTCGTACTTGTTTGTTTTCATTCTCATACCGAGAATATTTTGAATACCCCTCGTACATATACGAGCAGGGACTACATAAGTACATATCTATTAGAGAAATATATGGGTATATTGGTTACAAAGCGGTCATTATCCTCTGGAATAAGAGATGATTTAAGAAAATATTTATTACAAAATATTTCACGCACACCACGTTATACGAGGTTGATTAAATTGATGTATTGTAGGAGAAGGCCGATTTGTGTAGTTTTTATATTCTTTTCTCCAGACGAATTTTAGGTAATCGTGTAATACTTGGATTGAATGATGAATGCGCCTTTATGCTCAAACTAATCGATATCGTGCGCAATTTCGATATTAGTCTCATTTGCGCTATTTTGGACACCTAGGCTAGTTTGAGACTACTCAGGCAACAGAGGCACGGGAAGGCGAATAAATTGTACACTAAAAAAATACTTATTAGGTATATGGATATAATATTTAAAGTTCCAGAAATGAATACACAACTCTAAGCAAACATTTTGTATAGGTACCTATAGAGTTATGAATAAATAAGATGATAGTTGAACACGAGATAACATTTCTATAGAAAGGTCTATTTTACAATCTTATTATATCGAAAATCACACATCGTACCGATTCACATGCATACGCTGTAAGCAAATACCAGTGATCCGATAATTGCTGACTCGCAATATCAAAGGCAGGATATTATTGTACACCTGCCTACGTTAACAACTTAGTCGAATGACTTGAAATTGATTTGACATTATTCTTAGTACATCTCGCTCTTATCTTCTTGCTAACATTACGACACACACAATGTAATATGCATGAGATCTAAGGCGCTGCGAGCTATGCCAAATAAATACCAAATTGAATTGAGAAAGTTGGAATACTACCTACTCGTAATGCTGCTTAGTTGTTTACGATATTTTATACCCGACCTCGCACAAGTAACAAATTTTATGCATTTCGTAATAAAGTTCAAAAAGCTAATGGGCGAGCATTCTAACCATATTGTATTCAACAGTTCCAAGTAAAATATCTCGGTAGTGCACTAAGAATGCCGTAGAGGCTTGGAAAAGTAAAACCTAACTAACGTCTGTGACATAGGTATAGAATGTACATGTACAGATGTTAATTATTTAGGTTAGGTGTTGTTAAGTATGTTGTAAATGTAACAGACGCAAAATACTATTACCTAGTCAGATTTTACAACTATGTATTTGTAATTAAGACACAGTTTTCACTGACATGATCGGTGCAGTGCTGTTTTTATCAACAATCGACATTGGCAGTTCTTAATAGGGATGATGACTTTTCAATACAGAACTGTATCGATTAAAACTGTCCAAGTGCGATTTGGACTCGTTCCCAAGTTTTTACATGTTTTTTTTTCCTTTTGTCCTTTTGGCCAGCTATTATTATTAGCTAGTAAGTATGCACTTAGCAGTATATTTTTAGGGTTCCGTAGCCAAATGGCAAAAAACGGAACCCTTATAGATTCGTCATGTCTGTCTGTCTGTCTGTCTGTCCGTCTGTCCGTCTGTCTGTCCGTCCGTATGTCACAGCCACTTTTCTCCGAAACTATAAGAACTATACTGTTGAAACTTGGTAAGTATATGTATTCTGTGAACCGCATTAAGATTTTCACACAAAAATAGAAAAAAAACAATAAATTTTTGGGGTTCCCCATACTTCGAACTGAAACTCAAAATTTTTTTTTTCATCAAACCCATACGTGTGGGGTATCTATGGATAGGTCTTCAAAAATGATATTGAGGTTTCTAATATCATTTTTTTCTAAACTGAATAGTTTGCGCGAGAGACACTTCCAAAGTGGTAAAATGTGTGTCCCCCCCCTGTAACTTCTAAAATAAGAGAATGATAAAACTAAAAAAAATATATGATGTACATTACCATGTAAACTTCCACCGAAAATTGGTTTGAACGAGATCTAGCAAGTAGTTTTTTTTTAATACGTCATAAATCGCCTAAATACGGAACCCTTCATGGGCGAGTCCGACTCGCACTTGGCCGCTTTTTATTATTATCATCGCTCCGGACGGATTCTATCGCTTCTGCCATAAATAATAATACTTATATAGGCACATTGAAAATACGCGCCGGCGCGTCCCGACTCCAGCCGGTCGGTGGCAATAGGCTACATGACTATTTTTTTTATGGTATCAATCGATCGGGTTTGTTTTTAGGATCAAATGTCTATATGGGACCCATTGCATTAAAGTAACACAAAAGTCAGAAATTGTAGTCAAAGGCCGACAGTCGCACTTCACTCGCGAAACGCCCTATACAAAACGGCCAAGGGCCGTGACGTCATCGCCCATCTTGTAGTATGGACAAAACAATAAAATTGCGTTTTTGTCGGTGACATATTGCGTTTATGTATATAGTTGCTATACAATATTTTATTGCATGAAATGTAAGGAATCGAATGGTACCCTTACTTTTATCGTTTTTAAATATTAAAAAAATCTTAAATTTTGAAACTTTCAGGTCCTGTATTTTTGTAATTTTTCAATATTTTATTTTAATATCCACATTATTGTGATAAATTGCTCGTTTGCTATCTATTTTACTAGATTTTGTTATAAAATTCAACATGTGTCATCATCCCTATCGTACAGTAGCCGAATAATTGCCCTAAACGTGGTTCCTGTTGGTTGCAGGCAGCTCGAGCGGGTCGCCGGGCGCGCGCGCCGGTCGGCGGTCCTCACTGGCGCTCACGCCCGAGGACGAGCCCCTAGTCGACGTCACCGTAAGTACGCGTCTTCTCTTCACTATCTCTTATCTCTGACACAGGGCGGACACGCCATACATCAAAAATGATTTGCGTTTATATGTGTGCGCGGCACGTCTGTACACGCGTCATTGAGTTTCTGACGGAATCCTGACATGTTCTCAGTAGAGCGACTTACGCACACATTCATGTCGCGGCCTGTCGCGGGCGAGGTAATCCGAATCGGGGCGGGGCGGTGCGTGTCCGTTCTGTATGATAATACTATTACTTATTCTGTGTCTCTGACATGTTCGAGTCGATTTAAATATCTTGTAGTCGTACTTCTACAAGTGCATATCGTACGTCATTTATGTACCTACTGCCAATAGATGCTTATGCAGCATTATTCCGGCTCTTTGCGTAGAGTCGCGTGTGCAAAGATGGGTGTAATGTTACGATATATGTCAGCTGTCATAGTGCTTGCGTTGCGCGCCCTGCGTATTACGTTGCGAATCGAAGATTGCTGTATATGCGACTAGTGTGGTTCAACCACGGTTCAACTTTAATTTACTGGACTCGGGCACACACCTTACGGATGCATCTATCATTGTATCATTATCTCAATCAGTAATCTACTAAATCAATCAAAATTATCTCATAACACGCAGATATTCTCGTAAGTTTACAAGTCGAGAGCTGAGCGGTCAATGGGTGCATCAAACCCGATAAGTCCTGTCTCAGGCATCGGTACATCCGTGCATTCTGAGGTCCATAGCTTTCACTTGTTTTTATCCGCAGCACATTGACAATCCTCTAGTAGAGTTATACCATAGAGAAAAAAATACATAGAGTGCTCACTCCATACATCAGTTTTAGTACGAAAAAGACTATTAGCATCTAGCATCGAGTAGCGGAACTATCAGTACTGCTACTTGACAATAGATGTAGCCACATACATCTATTGTCAAGTAGCAGTACTGATAGTTCCGCTACTCGATGCTAGATGTAGACACTGAAATTAATAGTCTGAACTGATGTATGGAGTGAGCACTCTATGTATTTTTTTCTCTATGGTTATACCAAGAATACTCGTTTGATAGCATAGACTGTGGATGTGGAAGTGTTATTAAAACGTCATTATTTCATAGACATTTGACGTTTATGATAAGTATGATGAACACTTCCACACTCTGTGCTATCAAATTCGCTGCAGAGTTATCTTGGTCTACGTCTATAAACGCAGTTAACGCAGTCAAAACTACGATGACTTGTAGGCCAATAAAGTAGGTATTTGAAATTTTTGAAGTGTTCCAATTCTTATAACAATTAAAATATAGAATTAAAACACATTTTTCATAGTGCCATTATGCCCATTATTCAGTGAGCAAAACAGGAAGGCACTATTCAACTATGCTCTTAACCTTCGAACGGCTTAGTTTAGCAATTCTGCAGAATGGAGCGGCAACCGGATATTTTGTCGGAACTTATACCTACTCTGGAAGCTAGAGTTAGATTGGGTCGGTTATTTTTTACATGAACAGGCTACTTTATTCATGAAAGAGGAAATAACATGTGAAAAACTAAGAGCTAGCCCAGGATGATGGTCAAAGGTTTCAAGAGCAACAAAACCTGTCTAGTTTGATATACTGTTCTTATTTCGGGATCCAGGCATCTGGCAGCTTGTACTTTAAGGTGGCAGTCCATTTCTAACCGCAGCTGCACTACTATTCATTTTAGTATGGAAATTGACAGTAACAGCGACGCATTCAGTACCAGTAGTGCAGCTGCGGTCAGAAATGGAATGTTACCCTAAGGATGCCAGTTATAGAATTCTGGGTTTGGTGTGGTGGTCGAGTTTCGTTGTTCTTGAAATAGTGGCCATTTTAGCATTTAGACATTATCATTTAATTAAAAATAGCATCTAGGTACGCTACTATCAGGCCAAGATGAATAAATAAATAAAGTGTACGTTCATGACTTGTATCGACGTATTTGCATGTTTATAACATTTATTTTACTTATCGTCAATATTAAATAAAAATAAACATTAATTTAGGTAAGTATATTAACTAACTTAGAAGGTGTCTTGTCTATTATCTAGGTTAACAGCGCCGATTGTGATAACTGATTCAAAATACTGATGAAAATCAGTGATTAAATTATTTTAATCAGCAGGGCTCTGATTGATAATGCGGGTGATATATTCTTATCACGACTATCGGACGTTAAGACGATCATTATTATGAATGGTTGTACTAGTCTTTCTTGGAGTCCGCCATTGCGCAAACGTTTGGTGGTGCTTTAATTTGTATTTAGTTCTTTATACAAGGCATAAACATGAAAATGTGTACAAAATGTGACATGTGACATGTGTTAAAATAATATATCTGTGAATGGGTTGCAAAAAGTGTAGTAGTTGTAACACTACGTGACTAGAATAGTTGAACTAGTGATACCTTCACAAGTCTAATTTATCAGATGGTTGATCGAATAGCGCAATGACGCTTTAACTTTGCTTGAGTCATCAAAAGTGATTTAAAAGTCTACTTAGGTAGTAGGTAGATACGTTTTCCGCTATCGAAATCGTACTATTATTGTTCGTCAATCACGAAATCACGGTATTATCGGATAATAAGCGGATTAAAATAATACTTCCCGTGGATAAAGCTCGAAAACCTCGTCAGTAAAACAGCATCGTTTGAACGATAGACAGTATGGCAAATAATGTGGATAAAAGTAGAAGTAACCAAGTTCAAGTTGAAAATCAAGAAGAACAACAAGAAAAGAAATTGGGATGTTGGGCCAAATTCAAAAGCTTATTTGAAGACAGGGGGTTTGATTTGGAATACGAATACCGCTCTCCTGCGTTGCATGCATTTGAAACTGGGCGCCATTCTGATGGTTTCAGACGTGTCACTGAAAGACGGCTTTCTTCTGAGGAGAAACGGAAATCTTTTCAAGAAAAAGTGGCACATTTCGAAGAAGAGGAGAACGTTAACAATTTCTATGACCAATTTTCTAATAACGATAATTCGTTAGAAATTACCGAGTCTCAAAAGAGACACACGAAATACAGAAATCGGGTGTCCATTAGGCCCAGTATTTTCTTGACGAATATACAAGAAGAAACAAACAGTATTAAAGACTCTGAAGCGGATGAGTCAGAAGATGAATTAGAAGAGGTAAGTAATTATCAAGTCTAGTCTGCAACTGAGTTTTGAGAGAGAATTATTTTTCATAACAATTGCCTCTATTTACCTAATCAAATCTAATACGCTCATTTCCCTTATTTGTTTTATAAAACAGCAGCAGAAATGTAGTCTGCCTGCGGAATATGACTCGACTAATTTGATTAAGACCTTGACCTTAAAAATGTGACTTGTCCGATAACGAGAGATGAGAAGATTGTGCGGTTCGAAAATACGATAAATCACTGATTTAATTTTGTTCACTGAAGTTAAATCGTTTTCGATTTCGTTGTTCATTAGGGACACATTGTCTGAATTACAGAGTGGGATTATGTAAAGCTTGTCGCACAGAGAGCAGTTAGATGTAATACCCATATATTTCACGTGCTTCACTCTATTTAGTAACCAAAACATTCACGTGACATATTTTAACAACAAATACATAAATAATACAAGATACATATATAAAGTATAAACACGTTATACCGCTACTGTTGACGCCAACTTTACGTAGTAAATAAGATTACATTTCATTAACCATTTCATAACGCAGTATTCTAATGTTTCACACTCTACGCCATATTTTATGTTTATGGATTAACCTCTAACCGTATTTCGATTCATTAAGTAGGTAGGTAGTTCAATCGAGAATAAAAGTCCATTTACTGTCAAACAATACTCGGACAATGCCTACAGATTTACCTGGCATGGTTCCACACAATACGGGATCTGAAAGAATTAATCTATTGTATTATATGGAGCTGGAATAGCGGCACAATGTATGTAAATATCTGTTATTGAAAGAAAATCTGAACATCCAATCTCACCGGTAGCTTTGTGTTGTGGGGACCGGAATCGATATTATTTCTTTGTTCAAAACCACTAGTCACATCATAATACGAAGAAGGTGATACCGCAAAATCAGGAAACTGACTAAGTATGTAATATAACTAACATAATATTATCATTGTACCATATTATTACTCTAAACTAGAGGTACCTACGGATACTCGCGTAGGTAGTTTTTACACAATTAAACCTGGAATTATAATTTTCGAAGATATATTTTTTGGGCGACAAATAATTTAAAAAGTAACCTGAGATTTTAACTTTAAAATTTAAGAAGATCGTATTATAAAGTCAATAAGAGTTCGGATCGGACTACGTAGTATTGGACCATATTTTACCTTGCCAAGTTTAGGTTCAGTGCCTAATGTAATTTCAATGGCCTACAGTGCCAAATTTCAAATGGCTTCCTTTCCTAAGTAATTGTCTCATTGTATAAGCACGTAAAAGGTGTAAATACGTAATTACCATAATTACCTACTTGAAGGCTAATTCGATTTTAATACTGCTTCGTATATGTAGGTATATTCTAGACGTCAAAAACTTATAGAAACAGATGCCGTCAGATATATCTGAGCGGCCAAAGCTCATAAATACCTAATCATGCACTTTAACGTCTTGATAATAGTAGCTTCGTTCAGACATTTGTAAACATCTTCGCCGCTCCGATATATCTGATGGCGACTGAACAAGCAATGAGTTTATCATGCATGTGTGGAGTATGTACTTATTTGTTATATCCATGTAGTAAATTAGGCTTAAAGTCGACGTTAAGCTAGTAACATAGCTGTTTATTTTCAGACGTCATCAACTTACGCCACCAGAACTTGATGCTAATCCAAGTTCCATCAACTGTGGCATTGATTTTAAATGTGGAGTATTTCTCCATTCGGTGGATTAGGCCTAAATCCTGGCATTAAGCCCGCATCGCCATACTCCTACGTGACTGGAATGGGATCCTCTAAACAAATCCGCCGTCTGTTTGTGCGCTAAATTGAAATATATTTGCACAGATTGTTGGGGATATGTTGAAAAAACGAGGCGTGTCTTTAAATAACTGGTAAAAAATATATAGTGTATTGTGATTTGGTTGTTTAAAATCGATCAATGTACACATAGATTAGTGGATTTATTGCACTTTGTGACTTGCAGTTTTAATAATTTATTTATGATATATAGCGAAAACACGATCAACAGTCAAGATATGCTATTCAGAGTGGGTGAGTTTATCATTGATTCAATGTGTCCATCACTACTTTTGCGATATGCTAAATCTACAAAAGCTAATTATGCATTTTTTTGTCATCATTAATATCATTATTAATTTGACTAGGTAGTCATTTACTGGTAAGTTTCTGATTCATTTTTGTATCAGAAAAATAACATACCTAGTACGCAGTAGTATTCTCATATACCGAGCAGGTATACAAGTATATTGCCGGTATTGTATACATGCGAGTGTTACCCTAACATTACTGAGATGTTAATTCGCTTTACATAAACATTACTCCAATATCTATTTTAAAAGGAATCTGATTGTTCAATAAATAGTGATTGGCAGTTTTAGGATTAAGTATTCCGCCTGCTTATTGTTTATCTTTCGACACCTGTCTCGTATATCCAGGCCGGCTGGCAAGCCTCAGTCCTGATTTATTAACCATAAATAAGGGGAATAAAACTGTAACGAGAATAAATGATCGCTTACACTTTGTTCAACAACGTAAATTACGGTCAACAGTTTACTCCCAGAGGAGAGTTGTCTCTTTTCTGTTTTCAAAATTGTTGACAATTTGTTTAATGATTGTGTTCCGTATTCCGGACCGTCGTTATTTTTTAGGGTTCCGTTCCCAAAGGATAAAAATGGGACCCTATTACTAAGACTCCGCTGTCCGCCCGTCTGTCTGTCTCTCACCAGGCTGTATGTATCTCATGAACCATATTAACTATAGATAACTAGATTAGCTAGACAGTTGACATTTTTACAGATGATGTATTTCTGTTGCCGCTATAACAACAAATACTAAATGTACAGAACCTTCGGTGGGCGAGACCGACAAGCACTTGTCCGGTTTTTGACAATTAGTTACATCGCAAAACTCAACTTCAACATTTTAAACTTTATAATGATATTGTATGAAATTGAGAAAGTGCTAAGAGAGACTCTTTATGTCAGCCCTTTCCCAATTTCTTCGGGTATTGGATCTGCTTTCGGGAACTATATCCAAACGTAACCGCTGATGCTGGTTTTTACCTGATTTCCGAACCGATTTCCTTGAGATATTTTCCTTCATCGAAGAGTAACTGATAAGTGATGATGTTTTGAATTTCCATCAAATTCGTTAGTAGGAGCCGAGGTTTAAACCTCGTTTTTACCTCTGTACCTATTTATTCTTATCCTTTTGATATTTAGAATGTAAATTAAATCAATTCTAGGTTCCATTAACGTTATTAAGTTTATTAAAGTCAGTGGCGAGCCAAAGGCAGCATACCCGGTACTCCCAAACACTAAATAGGTACCCTGAATAGCCTGGGCCGCACCAAAGACGGTGGCCAAGACACGTTCCGAGCACTATAGCGACATCGCTGGCATCAAAGCAATTAGTAAACAAAGACAAGACTTAGTAGGTACTGTTGTTATGTTATCGACGACACAATTTAATAAACTTTTGCGAACCTTATTGCAATAAGATAAGGTCTACCAATAGTCAGTTTAGGGCATAGAATACCGCCTATAGAAACCTAATATTGGTCATTTTGTTCCCGACGCAACTCACCAAACTGTGAGGTGCGGGAGGGGTACTCACGGCGTTGCGATTGGTCGTTTCAAATATGGCGCGATGTCACGTGTCAGCGTAGGGATGGGACACGTTCATTACGGACAGTGGTACAGTGGTACAGTAATTTATTGTGGTAAAATTGTTATCATTTAGTTTAGGTACTTAAAGTAAACTTATTTAAGAATATTATTGACTAATAATATTTTAGCAATGTAAAAATGTAGGTAAAACCTAAAAATTTTATTTAACATAATGGCATTTATATTTAAAGTTGTTCCCGCATCTTGCATTTTAAACTTTAGATCTTTATATTATTTCCACTTAAAATCGCGATCTCTTTCAATCCTAATACGAGCAAAATTTGTCACCGAAAGTTCATACAATTTACTTTCCGTTTTGTTACGGTCATTATAGAGTGTTCTATTAAAAACATAATGAAATAGGCCAAAAAAATTGGGTGCATTGTTTTTTTTCTCAGTAAAAATGGAAATGGTTTGTTATTCTGAGTAGTGTCGCGGGTTCGAAACCCGGCTCGTACCAATGAGTTTTTTGGAACTTAGGTACGAAATATCATTAGATATTTACTAGTCGCTTTTCGGTAAAGGAAACATCGTGAGGAAACCGGACTAATCCCAATAAGGTCTAGTGTGCCCTCTGGGTTGGAAGGTCAGATAGCAGAAGCTTTCGTAAAAACTAGAGCCTACGCCAATTCTACCCATGAGCCGTGGCAAAAGCCGAAACAACGCGGGGAAGATGATGACGTATGTCTATCACAAACCAAAACCGAGTTCCCTCGCACTTCTTTGAAGTTCATCATCGGGTCCATCTCGTGACATGAGACCTAACTTCTCTCCTAGAGGATTCTAAAAAAACCCACACAACATATGCCTATCACAAACCAACACCGAGTTCCCTCGCACTTCATTGAAGTTCATCATCAGGCCCATCTCGTGACATGAGACCTAACTGCTCCCCTAGAGGATTCTAAAAAATCCACACAAAATATGCCTATAACAACCCAACACCGAGTTCCCTCGCACTTCTTTGAAGTTCATCATCAGGCCCATCTCGTGACATGAGACCTAGCTGCTCCCCTAGAGGATTCTAAAACACCCACATAACATATACCTATCACAAACCAACACCGTGTTCCCTCGCACTTCTTTGAAGTTCATCATCAGGCCCATCTCGTGACATGAGACCTAACTGCTCCCCTAGAGGATTCTAAAAAACCCACACAACATATGCCTATCACAAACCAACACCTAGTTCCCTCGCACTTCTTTGAAGTTCATCATGAGGCCCATCTGGTGACATGAGACCTAACTGCGCACCTACGCGATTCTAAAAAAACTCACCCATTTCTTATTTTAAAACTAGAACTCTATAATGATTATACTACTAGCAAAAAACGAAAATACGTATACCTACTTAATATTTAAGATAAACTACCATTATATTAAAACTACAGATTAATTACATTATTATATTCAATTAAAAGTAAAAGAGAATCACAGTTTTGTTTTATATTTCTTAAAATGGTACAATACGGTACGAACGAAGGCACGAAGTTCGCGCAACTGACGAAACCATCATCGTCGCATCCCTAGTCGTAATGTGAAAGGGATAGCACATTGCATTTTCAAGTTGACGAAAAGGGACGGACATACTTCGCCCTGAGCTTATTGACCACTATAAAATGAACCCCGCGGACAAGAAACAATTTTCAACGAAATAATGAATTTGACTTTCCCGTCGAAGGTAATTCCATCTGTTTTGTAAGTAGAAGTCTAAGATGACTTGCCACACCATATTACGCTGCAATATCCCATGATTTCCTCAAGAATTCAATAGTTTACGATTTATTTTCTTAGACACGTGCACACTGCTAACAGGTCGTAAGCTTGGTCGCTACTGATCGGAGCGGCGCGCGTGCGATATTATATTTGACCTATGCACCATACGGGTGATGACCGCGAGTCGTCCTATAAGCTCTGTCTATAGGGGTTGGTCTGTGGTTTAGGGTGCTGCTGTTATTACTTATACAGGATGTTGTTTCCCACGCATGTACCTATTAATACGTGGACAACATACTTCACAAGCTGAATATGTGTAATGAACTTGGGAGTAATCGCTCATATCGAAAAAAACTGTTAATTTATTTGAATTTTGGTTGACTGGATTTCGGTTTTTTCATACTTAACCTATTGTAAAATGTAAATACCTATTCGACACTTTATTTACTACATAATATTCCTTAAAAACATCTAAAACGAATACATAAAGACTTAAACCAAAAAATGCACGACCGCGACCGGACGGACAAATAGCAAATATGCCCAAAATTCCCAAAAAAGAACGAGACGAATTGCAAATGAGTGCAAAAAAGAGAGTGACAGGAAACGAGGAATACATACCACGAATGAGACCAAGGAAAATCGTGAGGTAAAACAAATATGACAAATTAAGAGAGAGATACGTTACAAATTAGATATAAGCGAACATTAAGACGATTAAAGAACAACTGTTGAATACAGAATGATTCGAAATAAAAAAAAAACGAAAAATGAATGAGTTTCCATTAGTAGGTACAACAATCCTGTCCCTACCGACCAAAATACCCTGCAGAGTCTTTTTTTGTTAATACTATTATTTACAACCAATAGGTTGTAAATAACTGAATTGACACAATCATTCCATCTTTGGAAGTTTTTTTCTGCATCCGACCATTTAACTACACCAACAGACAAACAACACAACACACCACGCGTTAAACAGAGCGCTTATTGTAATAAAACACAGTTACTACCGTATTCGAACTTCAAGATATTCACAAGAGACGACACGTACTAGATCCATTCTAGATACGTTATAGTTTATATTTCAACTAGTTCTCTTTTGCAGCGCAATTCGGGCAACCAATGTCACTTTTACGTTAGATAGTTAGATATCTATTGGTGAAAGACTTTATTGTATTCGTTTTAGACGTTTTTAAGGAATATTATGTAGTAAATAGTTATTAACATTTTACAATAGGTTAAGTTTGAATAAACCGAAATCCAGCCAAAATTCAAATAAACTATTTTTTTTTTCGATATGAACGATTACTCCCAAGTTCATTACACATATTCAGATGTGAATTGGATGTCTTAGTCATATGTTGTGGAATTCGTTCAAGAGTATCTCCAGAATCGCGCAAATGTCAAATTTGACAGGTTAGATCTTAAACATATCGTTATCGTATCTTGGTGATTGTCTAAAAGATATCTAATAGATGTCTATTTCAAAATCCGAATCGAGCCCTAAGTTTAAGTCAAAGTTTGAGTCTCGTCCATCGCCGACGTCGGCTATATTTTGAAAGTAGGACTAACTGTTCTTCCATCATGACTGAGTCAAAGGGGCTTGTGCCTAAGGGCTACGATGTCACAGACCCCAAAGGTCTCTAACTTTATAACATTCCTTTGTGTATTTAAAGGAATAATTGCTTTATTAATTATGAGACCCCTGTATGTTACAGGGTCGCGGTCGCTTGTGTACATAAGACATTAAATAAACTGGGTTTTAAGCAAGCGTGTTTAATAATTTCCTGGGCTGGTATTCAGAATCCTGAAATAAAATACAAATTTTACATTTACGTGTGCGTGAATGAGGCACTGATATTGATATTAAATTGGTATCATATTTTATACTTCTGAATAAATTACACAGTAATAACACCGTGAAAGAGAATGCCAACAGCGTGTTAAAGAGACGGGAAAATGCGGCGAGTTATTATTAATTAAAAGTTAAATCAGCACAATTAAAAGTGAATGAAATTCTCCTCCTGTTTATATTATATTCCGCAGATATTACATCTCACATCACGCATTGCAAATGTCACATCTACGCAGATGACATACAAGTGTATATATCATGTAAGCCAGCCGATATCAACAGTACCATAGGGAAACTAAATGAAGATCTCACGAGAATTGCTGGATGGGCTACACGAAACTGCCTACTACTCAACCCCAGCAAAACAAAATACCTTGTTTTTGGCAGCAAGCAGCAACTAGCCGGTACCAGCATATCAGTGGATGTTCTGCTAATGAACAAACCAGTTGAGAGGGTGTATGAGGCGCGTAACTTAGGTCTCATAATGGACTGCGGACTACGATATGAGAAACATACCGCTGAGGCCATTAGGGGTTGCTTTTATAAACTTAAGGTACTATACAAAATTCGGCCATATTTAAGTGAAAACCTGCGCATTCAATTAATTGAATCACTCGTCCTATCTAAGCTGAACTACGTGGATGTTGTGTTTGGGCCAAGACTACTTGCAAAAACTAAACGACTCATACAGCGTGTTCAAAATGCCTGTGCTCGCTTCTGTTTCAATATTCCGTTGAGAGCTCATGTGACCCCATATCTGAATAGCCATAGTATCCTCAAAATGCAACACCGCCGTAAACTACACTTGGCTTGTTTGCTCTTTGGCGTACTGAACTATAAAACTCCTTCATATCTCTTCAACAAGCTATCTTGCATCAAGCTCCGCGAACGCCGTGATTGTGGGATTCATCTGTTGACGCCGCGCCATGCCTCAGCCGCTTTCCGAGGAAGCTTTAAATATTCTGCGTCCCGCTGTTGGAACAACATTCCGCCCCCGGTGAGAAACCTGCAAACTATATATAGTTTTAAGACAAAGCTCAAACAGTATATGCTCAATCACCAGCTTAACCAGGAAACCTGCAGATTAGAAACGAGTTGCCTGTAGTCAAGATTTTTGCTAATATTGCTATTGTTGTATTGTATTGTATATTTTGTTACTTACCACAATGTTTTTGTTCCGTCCGCATTGGAGTCGACACCCAGAGATGCGATTTATTTGAAATACTTCTATTTAAAATGCAAATACAAAATGCAAAATACCTATTTTGTATTTTGCATTTAAATGCCTTTTAGTAAAAAACATTTTGTATTTTATTTGAAATACTTTTCGAGATGTATTTTGCATTTTTAATATTCATTTCAAAATGCAAAATACTTTGTGATTAAGTTTAGCCAACATTACCAGTCAAACACAATGAAAAGAACGAATGACGCTTGTATTGCCGAATTTGACCGATAGAGGCGTCTCTTTCTCATATATATATTATACTACTCTTTGGTGCGCGCCTTATAGCCGTTTAGACTCGCGGCTCGGCTCGCGGCGCGTCTCGTGGCTCGCCTCGACACACTCGCATTCGGCTTGTCATTCGGTTATAAACCTTATGCCGTGCCGTTAGTGTTTAAATTATATTAGCTCGACGAGCTTGCGAGACACGAGAGTCTAAACCGGCTGTTATGTCTGACTAGTGTCAATGTGAAACGAAAATGACGAACATTATCTATTCTATGGCTATTCTCATGATAAATACCTAAAATAAATAAAAATATCTGAGATTTGGTCAAAAGGTATTTTATTTTGAAAAAGTATTTTGAAAATACCTATTTTGCATTTAGCATTTGAAATACAAAACGCAAAACTATTTGGTATTTTGCATTTGAAATAGTAAATCTGAAAAGTATTTTGCATTTTGTATTTAAATGCTTTTTTAAAACCATTTTGTACATCTCTGTCGACACCATTCCCGACATGCCATCCTTTTTATCTGTGTCACATTATATGTTTCTATTCGTTTAACTCTGGTGTTGTTTTGTTTATGTATTTTAGCCAACTTTATAACACTGTGTAATTGTTTTCATGATTAAAAACGGATTGAGATTTAATAAAATATTAAATATTAGATTCACTCACTTTATTGTTTGTCAAATCTGTCATTGAATTTAATTACGTGTAGCTACCACCGCTGGCGCTAGTTACGCACGCTTAATGCCGCGCCACGATATGATCCGACCGGATCGGTACAAGTTCGATCGGTTGATCCATTGTAATTTTCTAATTTTACTGTCACTTATGTCATGTATTTACTTATGTCGTCATGTTGTATCTCTTTTTTTTGTATTAGTTGTGTAAATTGTGTGTAATTTTATTTTTCGGCTTATTTTATGTTTCTTTTTTTTGTCTGTTACCTTCCGTGATTATCCTCACTTGATGGTCTCATCGGAAGATCAGCGCTGGAAGTCGCCAGCAACATGCTGAGATGGGGCCATTTCGTGACACTTTATTTTTCACTTTGTTATTTCTATGTATGTCTTTTGTCTGTGTGTTTACGAATAAAAAATTATTCTATTCTATTCTATTCTATTCTATTCTATTCTATTCTATTCTATTCTATTCTATTCTATTCTATTCTATTCTATTCTATTCTATTCTATTCTAAATTATTAGGCACTATAACTGGTTTACTGCTAGATATTATTAGAAACGATTATTATTTATAATTTATGAATTATAGTTTATAAGTTTAACGGAATTATTCGTCTCGGCATTAAATGTGTATGGGACAAACGTAGTTAAACTTGACTTTGCTAAATACTTAGGTACTTCTAAAGTGTTCTTGTGTGTGGTCCATTTTCATCCTCAACAAAAGAACTAAGTACTTACATATTATTCTTCGTGCTAAATCAAAAGAAGTTTTTAATTTTTCTTAATCGTCGTTTTTGTTTGTTTCTATGCAAGTTTACAGGACTTATATGAAGGATTTTTTATCCTATAAGTGTCCAATAATATTTTTTCAAAACCAAAAGAAGCCATTGGTTTAGCTTCTTTACTCTAAAGAAGACACTTCGATTCATCGCCACAACGACATCGTTTTAGTAGGATACCTACAGTAGTAGATAAGGCACTGAATACTAATTACCCTGCGTTTAGTTGCTACGTGCTGCTCTACTGAGCCAGTCCGAAATGTCGTAAATAAACAAGGACTCTTAATTTATAGGCTCTATTGTGTTAAACAGCACCAGGCATTTACATCCTAATTTGCATTCAAATTAGCACGGACTATTATTGTTCAGATGACATGACAGTTGACGACCGATGTTAATGCTAATATTCTTATACTTATTCAGTAAATATACTACGCACACCCGTGCACAGAGCGCTTTTATATTTATCATTTATCTTCCACATTCAATTCATCTTTGAAAAGCCAAATTAAACACGTGCTCTATGGAGTTTGATTAAAACTTAAGATAAATACGAATGCGTAACTATTTTGGACATACTAATTCACTGAAATATAAAAATAGCACTTGATTGATAAGTTCAGTAACACAAATTTCTAACCTCAATAGTATCTAGTTCCTATGTCAGATTAGCTTTATGAAGTCATATAACTTTCAACTACTTATACCGAATATCAGGGAATAGGTCAAATTTAACTTATACGTAAGTTTTGATTACACACCCGCTACAGATAGCCCAACAGGTGAAACTTAACACGAGTACGTAATGAAACCAATTTATCGAAGTAACCTACGTATTGGTAACTTTCCGAGGATCATTAACAAAAACTTTGTAAATTAAAGGTTCTTCTCCTAAGCAACAATATCTTCGCTTTATCGCGCGTGATAAAATATCCATTTGGGAGACGAAATTGACGTGTCCAGACGGGGAGGTGGGGGCTCGGTGGAATTTTCATTAAGTCTGATTCGGGGATTTCATTAATTACGTGATTAAAGATCGCTCCGTCGGCGTCGCCCACCTTCACGTTTGATAGGCACTGGAGGATCAAGAAAAACAACACTTAGGTATTACAAAAATCTCTCTCTCTCTCTCTCTTTCTCTCTCTCTCTCTCTCTCTCTCTCTCTCTATCTTCACGGCACAGGTGTTGTGAAGTTCGTCTAAGCTAACTCTGGCAGACTGTGAAGTAGGTAACTAACAAGCGTCGGTAGAAACGTCATATTGTCGTCAGTCGCACTTACGAACGAATTTACAAGTGCGTCAGAGAGGTATCACGTCGGACATGAATCGCGGTAGGCCCTCGGTTCAATGCAATTGAGGCGGTTACATGAATCGGACTCTAAGGGCTCCATTGGGAAGGTAAAAAATCGGCCAGGATGGAAAGCATTACCAACATAGAGCGACTTAAGGTGATAACGATTTGACATTTTGCCTTCGATTTGACTTCAGGATTTGACATAAAAGAAGATGATTAAATATTTACTTAGATATTGCAAAGTGTGTCAAAAGAAACAGCGACCTCAGTACACTTTAAGAGATTTTTGAAATGAAAGCTTCTTTAGCGGCGCTGGGCACTTTTTGAGGTGGGGAAAAAATGATAAACTCGAGACAGCGTAAGGCAATCACGTGACCGTAAGGTTTAGATGGCCACTCATTTAGATGGCATTTAAATCAATAAAGAAAAACTCAATGACATAATTCAATAAAGCTACATCTTGATGAAATCGCGAATAAAAGTGAACTCTAGTACATAAAATGGCATAATGACTACATTATAGACAAACAGAAAAAAAATAACTTAGGGATTGTCAAGTAATAAATAAATACTCGCAATGAAATAAATTAAAATAAAATACAATCATAAAAACAAGATTAAAATTACAAAGACAAATACCCCACGAACCTCCTTCTGGGAGAACAATTATGTCAATCTATCATCGGATTGCGGCTTTATATCAAACAGAGCGCAGTGTACCGCCGGAACCACTTTTCTCCTCTCCCTTTTTGGGGGGAAGTCAAAAGTTAATATCCAGGTTAAGACTTCAGATCAATTAAGTATGATCCAAGGAACAATTGTGTCAAGCGGCATCGCCTGGGACAAAAGGGACAACTCAGTGCACTAACTTCCCCATTAACTTTCTCCCTTAAATATTTTTTTAAATGTTGATCCCAGCCAAAAAGTGTACAGATTATTTAATGTAGAAAATTTTATGTAGATTACTTATGTATCAGAGCATTTTTTGCTACAGGTCACCGTTTAAGAGTTATTTATAAAAAACTACAAAGGTACCTTTAAATCCGATTTAAGTTTTCTAACACAACATGACTGATCAGTTCATCAGCGTCACATAACATAAATTGACCTCCGCATTGGATAGACAGCAACATTGAATGTTCCAGTATTCAATGAAACTTAATTGCTAAATTGGGAATCAAAACAACTAAACATGTGCCAGAATCCCCAATTTTAAATTACTACGTTTTTTGCTTATCGATGTCAGTGTCGTAAGCGCCATCGGCAATAAGGTCCCTTTTCATAGATAATAGCACAATTATTCGTTTTCTTTCTTTCAAACTACCATCAGTTATCTTATTTGCAGTCTTTGCATTTGATAATGCTAAAACTCTATATTTCTTGTATATGTGAACATTATACATATAACATGGTTTCTGCCCACTGATAAAATAACTGGTCATCTAGATAATATTATTTGTAGACAATATCACTCCAAAAATGAATTGAAGGCATTATATTAATTGAATAAGATAATAATCTAATGCTTTATCATAGCTTAATATTCCATTAAGCTTTTATTTCACCTCTCCCTTAAAACCTTGGTTCCAGTGTTAATTACTTAATTAAAACCGTGTTAAGCTGTTATACGAGTACGTAGAAATAATAAACTGTTTCGGACAAGCTTTTAAAATGAAGACAAATTAAATTAAGTATAGGGAGAGGCATGATGGCGCTAATAGCATTCGATGTGTTAAAACATATTGATAGGTTTATGTTAATATTATTGAAAAAGTCATATTGTGTGACTTAAATTATTACAAAAAAAAATATTATTTAAGCGACATCGGATTTAACGGAAATGTATATATTATTCTTTGCTAGTCGGAAACAACGTGAAGGAGCGGGACTAATCCTAATAAAATGTCTTGTATCTTTTCAAAAGAAACATTAAAAAGAGAGGATAATTGAACAACAATATCCATTTAAAAAGTTAATCACTATTTAAGTATTTAAATCCTTCTCTAACGTCGCGCGTCGTAATTATTCGGAACTAAAAGCTTAAGCTTTTAGTTCCGAATATTTGCTGTCATTTTTTTTAATCATATTTGAAATGGTAACAAGTTTTAAAACCAGACGACCAATGCTTGAAGTTTATGAAGTGATACAAAAAACGATAGGTTACAATGTCCGTACGAGTCTGAAACAAGATTTTTACACAGCAAGCTTGGGATCAACCAAACTGATGTCAAAAATACACCGATGCAGCAAATGTATAGCTGACAGCCGCGTGCCTACAAGATATAGTGCTGGCGGTACACCGAGAAATTCAGTAAAATGCTGCAAATGATGTTAAAGGTATGTAAATCGATACGATTGATCTTTAGCACAGGGATCGGATACCGGTATTTTTTGTATGGGAACGGAAACGGTATTTTTTCGTTCTTTGCTAATTACTTCATTTCTAATTGAGCAATCTAATAATACAAAGTCGTAACCTAAAAACACAACTGAGTCCTACATTTCGAGTATAAAATAATTCGAAAAATATGGTTATTTCTAAGTTTTTTCAAAAAACCGGTTCCGATACAACATTTGAAATAATTTGACTCGAAGCACCAACAAATAAAAAAACGAGGGGAATTATGACGTCATCTTTTTTTGTATGGAATTTAAACACCGTTTGCAGCGTTTTTTGGCGAACCGCTAGCGCTAATATATCACCACAGCGTACTGCCTAAATGTAAGTCCCGTATATCCGGTCCTTTATCTGTAACAGTAGTTTATTATTTAAGTACTGTCTAATAAATATTAAAAATGTGGCGTTAATATACGTAATAATTAATTAATAATACTACCGAGAACGAATGCTATAATAGTACGTTATCATAATCTATGATAATATGTATTACCTTTGTTAATAATTAACGTCATTATTGATACCTCCCTTCAAATTATTTCCAAGGATAATAAACCCCCACTAATTAAAACTCTGACGTGTATAGGAGTGGTTTAGCGATGTGGAAAGCAAAGTTGGAAAAGCGCTACAAAACTGACAGTCATCAGTCATTAGTTTCGAATCCCGCTAGGCGCAATTAATAAATGAGGATCATGGTTATTTTAGCGAGAGCCTTAAGGGTTAGAGTCTTTAAGCCTCGAAATGAGCGTTATTCACAACATTGCGCTGGCGTTTATGTCCGTGCCAAACTACACTATTGTCAACTCCATCGATAAGCAGCGATTGTTGTTTGTTCCAGCAGTGAAAGTAATGTGGTACTCTGTAGCTGACGCTGCTGACGGTTGAAAAAATAAAACAAAATACGTTCGTGTACGGAATTTCCCGCAGACCGATTTGGCCGCTTTGACCTTACCAAAATAGCCTTTACTAACTGCGGGGCTATGTCAATTTGTGTAATCGTCCAACAATGTTTTTTTACGTACATCATAAATCCACTTCTTCTTCTTTAGGTCCCATATCCTGTACGGATGTCAGCTATCACAGTCCGGACCTCTTCTCTATTTTTTGCAGTTTTTCTGCCTAGCGTGGCGTTAATTCCCGTCCAACTCCTAAGGTTATCCCTGCAGGTTGCTTTTCTTTTTCCTCTGCCCCTTTTCCCTTCGATTTTTCCCTCTGATATTTCTTTAATAATATTATAAATCCACTACACACCTTTTCTATAAGCCGTTGCTCACATTTTCCATCCTTTTAAATTCCAATGCATAGCCGTCGAGCACTATAAATAATCGGATCATATTGCCACTAGCATCCCGGCCATCTTCAAGACCCTGATCGCATACCCGGCAATGCCGCCAGGAATCCCGCCCTCGGGGGACTCGGCCGGATTCCGTAATACGATCATTGACACCAGATATAAAGTAAAACAGACAGGACAATTCGAACATACAGTGACATTTAGAATATTTCAATTATGTTATTTAGTTATCGTGTGTGTTCTGAGGTGTGCCAATAAAGAGTATTCTATCTATCTATCTATTTCGCACTTGTTCGTACATGTATTGGCGTAACGGCGTACGTTATGGACGTTTTATGACTGACTGTGCGGCTAGGTCGATATTACTTAGGTACTTATTTATTTGTAGGCCTCTGGTCTCTGTTACGAATACTTACACATAACATTATATTAATAATATGATTTTTATGGAGCCTGAGGGCCCGATTCGAATTTTGAAATAGACATTTGATAGATATCTTTTAGACATCACCAAGATACGATAACGATATGTTTAAGATCTAACCTGTCAAATTTGACATTTCCGCGATTCTGGGGATACTCTTGAACGATTTCCACAAAATATGGTTTAGATATCCAATTCACATCTAATAGATATCTAACTCTGGTTGCTCGAATTACGCTGCAAAAGAGAACTAGTTGAAATCTAAACTATAACGTATCTAGAATGGATCTATTATGTGTCGTCTCCTGTGAATATCTTGAAGTTCGAATACGGCAGTGATTGTCTTTATTATTGACTAGTCTCTGGCCATGCGATCGTTCCCACAAAGCGTAGAGTGTGAACATTATTTCTCGAGGGAAACTTTAGAGACGAACGTATGTGCTTGGTAATGACTGCAATCATCTATCTGGGTTGCAATCAGAAGAAAATAGGACATCCTTTTCCCTAGAAAGAAAGACTAATCATCGAAAAAGGTGGTTTATCTTCTGTCTGCGGTTAGTCCCTCCCTACATGAACAATGTAATGACCGGCAACTCACGATGTATAATTCTGAAATACCTATAATATATACCTATAATATAATTCTGAAAGAAAAGGAATTTTCTTGAAATTTAATTAATTCTGAGAAAATGTTGCGAATTACGTCCTAAAGGGGCCCACTGATTAACAGTCCGCCGGACGGTATCGGCCTGTCAGTTGTTCGGAACTGTCAACTTTTTGTTCTGGCCTGTCGGCCGATACCGTCCGGCGGGCTGTTAATCAGTGGGCCCCTTAAGGGAGGCGCTCATAACATTAGACAGTTAAAAAACATATCTATAACTTTCGTGCCTTTATGCAAATTCTTGCTGACCTACGTAATATCTGACATGGCGCGAGGCGCGACTGGTATAATGATGTCTGTTAATTACCATCAGGCAGGCCGTATTTTTGTTTGCCACCGACGCGATAAAAATAAGTTATAGAAAGCGTATTTTATATATGGCCAAGTGTATACAAACGTATAAAAATTCTTCCAAACATTTAAACAATGGCCTACGAATTTCTTATATCAACGTATTTAGGTAATATACAATATACGGGTCAAAAACTTTAGAGAAAACCGGCATCCCATGGTCATTACAAAAGTTAATGATATGCATAGGTACATTTTTTAAGACTTTCATCATACAAATTTAAAGAAGCAGAAGTTTTTATGTAGGTATTGTTCTGCAAAACAACTCTAAAGTACCTAATACCGTCAAGTTTCCTTACCTTACTGAATCCTTCGTGTTAAGTGGATAAAGAATGAGATATTTGAACGCTTGCGTACCTCAACGAAGCATAATTATATCTCGTTCACGTACTCGTACCTTAAGCCCCCTCGACACTCGTGCGCGAATCTCGGCGCGAACCCGCGAACGCGAGTGTGGCGTAGATTTCGTAGATCAGCTACATCGACTCCACACTCGCGTTCGCGGCTTCGCGCACGAGTGTGAAGGGGGCTTTAGCTCGTTGTCATTTTGTTTAGCACAACGAGGGGGCCGTGACACGTATGAATGTCAATTCCGAACAATATACGAGGCACTTTCTTATTTTGCGAGATAAAAGAAATTGTACAAGGAGGGACTTAAAATTTACTTCAGCTGTAAACGAATGTGATATTATATCTACTGGTTCGAATTGTACATCATACTTCCTTATATATTTTTACTTATAGCCTGCAATACAATGTATATAGGTATTAACCGAAGATAAACACAGTATATGTACGATATGTACCTATATTCCATAATATATGTTACACTCGTTTTGACTTATAGTATTTATACGTTTAGATTGGTTCATCATCGTACCTATACTTACAAATAATTGCACGTAAGTCAAGCCCTAACATATAATATATGTATTTATAATTACCATATTATACGACTGAACATAGAGCATTTCATCCCTACTATAAATAAGTAATATTATAAATGCGAAAGTAACCCTGTCTGTCTATCTGTCTATATGTCTGTTACCTCTTCACGCTTTGGATGAAATTTGTAATCGAGTTAGTTTAAAGCCCGAAGAAGGGCTATATGATAGTTTTTATCATCATGACCATCATCCCGCGCAGACGAAGTTGTAGGTATTATGTTACATGTGAGATATTTTTATATTTTTATACTGTATTCAAAGGCAGTGGGGAAAAAATCTTATGTTACACGAATGACTTGTTTTGTAAAAATTTTGCTTTATTTTAGGGCATTACAAAAATGCAGCAAAATGAGTGTCGTTGCTCCGACGATGAAGATGCTACAGTCGAGAGTTCGAGTCCTGCAAGCGTTACATACAAGTACACGATATTTATTAAGTACTTTTTGCAGTTACACTAGGAACTAAGTTGTTACAAGAATACTTATTACGTTAGCTAAACAAAAAAGAGCAAAAATATGCAATACATTTCGCCTTACCCTGTACATTTTATTTTACCTTATAATAATAATAATAAGCCTCTTTATTTTCATAACGAATAACTAAAGTACATATTAATAAAGGCCTTTATTTTACCTTACCAGAAATGAAACCCACGATGCTTTTAGATTCTCATAACTCAAGAAAAGTTTATACATTTTATCATACGTAGGTACAGGTATGAATAACTTAAAACATTCAATTGTAATAATATTACGAACATCGGTGTGAAATTCAGGGAGATAAAGCAAAGGATCCAAACATATCTGTAGCGGTTCTTATGTCGGATGCGGGTTTCGTAGCACGTATCCGTAAAGGCCTGTGCACACCGGCTGCGTGTGCGTGACGTGCACGTGCGCGTATTCTGTCTACTCTTATTATTCTGTGAACTCTACGAGGCCTTGAACTGTTATTGTGTACAGTCAGCAGCAGAAGTTGCTAAGCGGGCGAGGTGTTCAAAATTACCTTGACACGCTCTTATTCTCTTAACAATAAAGTCGCGATAAGATCATTCTGAACACCTGGTGCGCTTAGCAACTTCTGCTGCTGACCTATATTTTTAGGGTTCCGTAGCCAAATGGCAAAAAACGGAACCCTTATAGATTCGTCATGTCTGTCTGTCTGTCTGTCTGTCTGTCTGTCTGTCTGTCTGTCCGTCTGTCCGTCCGTATGTCACAGTCACTTTTCTCCGAAACTATAAGAACTATACTGTTGAAACTTGGTAAGTAGATGTATTCTGTGAACCGCATTAAGATTTTCACACAAAAATAGAAAAAAAAAACAATAAATTTTTGGGGTTCCCCATACTTAGAACTGAAACTCAAAATTTTTTTTTTCATCAAACCCATACGTGTGGGGTATCTATGGATAGGTCTTCAAAAATGATATTGAGGTTTCTAATATAATTTTTTTTCTAAACTGAATAGTTTGCGCGAGAGACACTTCCAAAGTGGTGGTGGTTTGTAGTCGTTTTAAGATTTTTGCATGCTAGTACAACCTGTATAGTACAAATAGCAGAATAAGCAACCAATTGTCACTTACCACCTAAGACACTATTGTACCTACTTATTCTTTGCAAATAAATACTTACTTACTTACTTACTTAAAATGTGTGTCCCCCCCCCTGTAACTTCTAAAATAACAGAATGATAAAACTAAAAAAAATATATGATGTACATTACCATGTAAACTTCCACCGAAAATTGGTTTGAACGAGATCTAGTAAGTAGTTTTTTTTTAATACGTCATAAATCGCCTAAATACGGAACCCTTCATGGGCGAGTCCGACTCGCACTTGGTCGCTTTTTTTATATGGAGTAACTGTCACGTAATATTTTTATTGTAGTTCGTTTATTGAAAATTTAGCACATTAGTTATTTCATTAAGCGCCACTTGCACCATTCCCCTAATCCTAGGTTAACCCGTTAAACCTAGAGTTACCAATGATTACCAGTACAATTTGACACTGAGTTAACGGTTTAGCCGCTTAACCCCGGGTTAGTGGGATGGTGCAAGTGGCCCTTATGGCTCCTCTACACGATGGGCCAACGCAAAGAAAAATAAAATTAGAAGTTTTACCGATTTTTTTTGTCCCCGGATGTTGGTTTTCTAGCCGTGTATCTGTAGCCACGTGTACGAGTCGCCAAAGCCACCGCAGAGGATTCCACTCGTAGCTCCAAATTTCCCTCGAGGCCTTATTTCGAAACGTGTAAATTAATAAGGCTCCGATATTGCTAGCTGTTCTCAAATGCTCTTATATTCAATGTACGCCCAATTCTCAAAATATTATGTCTTAATAATAATCACTCACGTCCTGAATACCATTATATTAAGCATCTAATATATCAGAGCGAATAAAGATGCTCACATTCATAGATATACGGAACACTACTTTATTGTCAAGATTCCAGGACAGCCATGCTGACGACTTGGTACAGCCCACTCATCGCCTTAGGAAGACTGGCAATTGTATACATGTGGTTGGAAGTAAGCTTTACAATAATATTCCATGTGACATTAAAAACATGAACACCATTTCGGGGTTTAACTCGCGCTTAAAATGTTTATTGATTCAGAAGGCCTATTACTCCGTAAATGAGTTTATTAATGAGAACAATAAAACAAAAATATGAACATTCCATCTCAATGCAAATTTAAATGTAATTTTTTATTTATTTCAAATTTCTATACCTAATAATAGTAATAATAGTAATCTGAGAAATTAAATGAATAAAGGAAGTAATAATATTATCCTTAGCTCACTAAGTGAATTGTAAATAATAAATGACAATGTATGACTATTACTGAATAAATGATATGATATGATATATCTTCACGAAGCAACTGTCGGGTTACGAGTTTTATTGTGGTTGTTGCGAACGCAACCTTTATATTTGTATAAAATCTCAATACCTATATTCCTAATGCAGTAGCTAAACGCGCCCGTCGGGCTCGGCTAGTATTCGGAAGCTTTTTCTTAAGCACCAATAGGAGCGCTCCACATACTTTGTATCGCGGCCAATTAGAGGCACCTAAATTTAAACCACCTTTTGTACTGATCAAATATTGCAAATCACTCTGTCATCAGCCTTCATACAACTACACCACTTCTACATTTAACCGTTTTGGCAAGAACCCTTGTAACCAGTATCTTTGGAAGATTATATCAGTTCACTAAGAATTGAAGCTTTTTATTTGAGTCGTCGAGCTCCTGACCTGCACGGCGGCTACAGTGGTCGATCCACACACCATAACGGTTTACCCTCTTTTGGATTCGTGTTGTTACATGTACTTTACTGCTACTCTGTATTATCTCATGTCATGCACGATGAGCGCAAAAATAACACGCCTATTGGCAAGAAGGAAATGATAATAACTATACATTTAATATGGCTTTCATTATTTGAGTATTTTATAAACGACTGTATAATAATAGGCACTGGTTAGGAGAAAACAAAATGTATCAAAACCATAAACAAAAATACGTAAAAAAGGTTGTGCAATCTTGCACAGAGTAATACCAGTAAATACCTTACCTGAGCATTAAGAGGTATTTTAATGTATGTAAATAAATTCTAAAGGTTTTCTTTAGTTCTTTAGCGAGGAAATGCGGCCAGCCTTCTGGGCACCCTGCCCGTTGACGGCGATTTAGGCCAAATTTTTTACCTGTAGCATAAGTAAGTTAGTGTAGTGTAGTAGGTTTAGTAAATTTTAATGTTGTTTTTTTTTTAGTTTTGTGTGTTAATAAAACCCCCTTTACATTTATTAAAAAAAAAGGTTTTTGTTTTGATTTGTCTTTTTTGTTCCCGAAAGTTAGAAGATTGATGAATGGCCATCATTTTGACATAGCCCAAGTGTCTTTATCTTTCGGAAGCATAAAGGGGCCCACTGATTATCTGTCCGCTGGACGCCATCAGCCTGTCAGTTAGGACAAAACGGCGGCGGACTGATAATCAGTGGGCCCCTTAAGACAACTGTGTTTCTGCGTGTGTATGACCCGGTTGTCTCTTTGCAGAACAGGTCGCCGCCGCCCGCGCACATCCCTACTGCCCTGCTCTACGCGCCGCCGGAGCCTCTAGAGGTACAAAACAAATTATACCGAACACGGCGGGAAAAAGTTGATAACTCGCGGGAAAAAATGGAAGAAATTTTAACCTTATGCAATTTAATTTTAATTACACAAACGGGTCTACTGCGATATAATTTAATTGTTTTTACCTTTAAGTAATTTCGACGTTTCAGCTGAGTTGCACCAGCTCGGAAAGATTGACGTCCCAACAAATGTCAACGGAGATATTAATAAAAAACCACTAAACTACCCGAAATTAGTTAATAAAAATGTTCGGGGTAGACAAAGAAATTGCAGCTACCCGTCAAAGTTTAATGTTTATTGTCCACGGCACGACACGCAACACTCACAGTATCCAGTATCAATATCAGTATGTTTACAAAACGCGAGAGTTTAAAGTGTTATAATTTAATTTTAAGTTAAAATTTCTTCAATAAAATATCTCGAGTTATCAACTTCTTCCCGCCGTGTACCGTTATAAGTATAACTTATTTGGGCTCGGTTGCACCAACCACAAATGACGGTCTGACCAACAGCAGTCAGCAGCGAAATATAAAGTTTCCCATACAATAAAATTGAGTGCACATTTAAACAGTGACAGATGGCTTGGTGCAACTGAGCCTTAGTGCCGTCAAATAAGGCGATTATCACCCCGCGTTCGGAAACCGCTTCAGCATGATAACCGTCAAAGGCAGACATAACAATTATCAGAGAATGGCCGGTTATTCCGTACAACTATTATATTCAAAATTACACTCTCCTCCTCCTCTTACCTAGGTTATAGGTTATAGGTATTCGCGGGCTTGGTTTCCGCAACTCGACGTCATATTATTGCGCCTATTTTGCGTGATGGGTTGGCGGCCTATTCCTGCCAACCCAGCTCTACCAGGAAGCCTAGCAGACCCTTGACGTTGCCGACGACTTCTGGGAGCGACCCCGGTGAGCCGAGGTGTTGTGCCCGGTATTCTGCCACCCCTGGGCATTCGAGAATGACGTGGGCGGCTGTCTCCTCTGCCTCCATGCACGCCCTGCAGAGGGGGCTATCTGTAACACGTAGGGTTAGTAGGTGTTTGTTAAATGAGGCGTGGCCGGTTATGGCCCCAGCTATAAGCCGGAGCTGTGGTCTCTTCAGCTGTCGCAGTCTCCGTGACAGATTGGGGTTGAGTGTCGGGAGGGCTTCCTTCGCCTGCCTGCAGGTGCCTAGGTTAGACCAGTATTGTTGGTGTTTTACCTTGGTGTTATGACGCAGCATGTTCCGGAGCCAGGCAAATGGCAGAGGTATAATTGGCTCAGGTCCTGCCACCTTCAGTTCCGAGCCACCTCTCGCCAGGATGTCGGCTGCATCGTTACCTCGTGAGTTGCTGTGTCCTTTGATCCACTGCAGAGTTACGCCATTGGTGGTACATACCTCTGACAGAGCTTTGTGGCATTCGTAAATTAGCCCTGAAGTGAGAGTATAACTTTGTAGAGCTTGCAGTACTGATCGACTATCAGAGAGTATGCGGATGGGGTAGTCCAATACTTCCCTTGAGACGATTGCGTGTGCTGCCATTATGATGCCCATACATTCCGCCTGGAAGACTGTGTTATGGGCACCAAGTGGTGTTGAGATGTGTATGTTTAGGTCCTCTGAGAAAACCCCAGCGCCAGTGCCTGACCTTGTCTTTGATCCGTCCGTGAAGATTCTCAGCTCCCTTGGGTTGAGTCCTTCATGGGGTTCTTCATGTAATTGTATTTTGTATTTCTTGTCAAAGACGAACTGCTTGGGTATCCTGTCAGTCACCGCTTCTATGAGCGGTTCCCTACCTATGGCCTCGTAGAGGATTTCGGTGTGTGGCACCCTAGGCGGTCTCCAGAGATTAGATTTTTTAAGACGTACCGCCGCAGCTAGCGCTTCCTGTTGTATAAAGAGGTGCAGCGGCGGCAGGCCCAGTAAGGCTTCCAGGGCCGCGGTTGGTGTTGTCCTCATGCAGCCCGTTGTCGCCATACAGGCCAGCCTCTGGAGTCGTTGTAGTTTAGCCTCAACTGTGGATAGTTTGGTGCGTGGCCACCATACTATCGCTCCGTAGCTTATTATTGGTCTTATAACTGCCTGGTAAAGCCATAGAGTTAGCCTGGGAGTTAATCCCCAGGTTCTACCCACCATTCTACGACATTGCCAGAACGCGACTGTAGCTTTGTCAATTTTGCCATTTAAGTGATTACTCCAATTTAGCTTGTTGTCAAGTATTACCCCTAAATACTTTACCTCTGCAGATAGTTGGAGTTCTGTATTGAACAGTTTGGGAAGGCGGTAGTTTCCCAAATTGCGTTTGTTGGTGAACATTACCAGCTCCGTCTTGTGGGGATTGACTGTGAGTTCGTTGTTGATGCACCAGCGCTCCACGATGGCTAGTGCAGAGCGGGTAACGTCGCATACCGTACCTGTGTGGTTGCCGCTCGTTAGTATCACTGTATCGTCAGCATAGCCGATTGTGTAGTAGTGATTGTTGTTTAGTGCCGTGATTAGGTCGTTCACTACTAGGTTCCATAGAAGTGGCGATAGAACGCCCCCTTGGGGGCATCCCTTTGCCACTGATGCCTGCTGTGTCTCGCCTGTCCCAAGTTTTATGACCCTCTGGCTCAACATGTTGTTTATCCACTGGGTCATAACTGTATTCGCTCCATGTCTTACCAGTGCTGCTGCAATGCTGCTGAACCTAGTCCTGTCGAAGGCCCCTTCTATATCTATAAAGGTTCCTAAGCACATGGACCTGCTTTTAATCGCCACCTCAATTTTGCTTACCACTGCATGTAGTGCCGATTCTGTAGACTTGCCAGGGCTGTAGGCATGTTGGTTGGGATGTAGGGGCACGTTACTCAGCACCCTCTCCCTCAGATACCTGTCGCACAACCTCTCCAATGTTTTAAGCATGAAGGAGGTCAGGCTGATGGGCCTGAAGGATTTGGGATCCGAGTAGTCGCTTTTACCTGGTTTCGGTATGAAGATGACTTTGACCTCTCTCCACCGCTTTGGCACGTACCTGTGAGCCAGACAGGCGCGCAGAACGGTGGTCAGCTTCAGAGTGAGATGCCTACCGCCCCATTTTAGAAGCGCAGGGAAGATCCCATCCATTCCTGGAGATTTGAAGGAGTCAAAGCTGTTTATGGCCCATTGCGTGCGCTGTGGGCTGATTACCTCGTGTGTCTGTAGCCACTCGTCCTCCGACGGAGTGGTCTCCTCTGCCTCCCAACTTACTGGGTGCGATATCACGCAGTCCGGGAAGTGTGTTTGCACCAGGACCCGTTCCGCCTCCTCCGGTGAGTTGGTGAGAGAGCTGTCAGGCTTACGCAGGGATCCCAAGGTTATGGTTGAGTTGTTGGAGAGGACCTTCCTTACCCTGTTAGCCTGCATGGTGGTTTCAATGTCTGTACAGAATTTGCGCCAGGAGTTTGTGCTCCTGTACCTGAGTCGTTTCTTGTACTTGGCCTTTGTGGACTTGTAGTTATCCCAGTCCTCATCAGTGCCAGTGTTCATTGCTCTGTTTAGTTGTCTCCTCATCTTACCCCTGAGTCTCTCCAGCTCAGGTCCCCACCAGTTGCTCTTCCTTCCACTGCTTGTTGATGGGGTGGTTAAGGGACATGCCTGATGGTAGCACTCCAAGATGGTGTTTGTGAGGGCGCTTACCTGTTCTTCTATTTCAGCTGTGCCTAGTATCTCCAGGGGACACTCCTGCTGTTCTAGTATTGTGTTTAGTCGCAGGGTATAGAGATCGCGGTTGGTCCTGCGTGGGTCCCTTCTAGGCTCAGCTGTGAGTGTTTTTACCTGAATGTCGAATCGAATCCACCTGTGGTCTGAACACGACACCTCCTCCGATACATGCCAGCCTGTGATGTGCTTCGATGCTTCTTCAGATGATAGGGTCAGGTCAATGATTGTCCTGCTACGTCTGTTTATGAATGTCGGTTCCGAACCTGTGTTAAGGAGGTTAAGGTTTGTAGTAAATAGGTACTCGACAAGCTTCTTACCTCTCTCGTTACCTGTTTCCATGCCCCATAGGGGGTGATGAGCGTTCGAGTCGGTTGCCACGATGAGTTCGAGCCCCTCCTCTTCGCAGTAGTTGACCAGCCTTGTCATGTCATGCGGTGGTGGGTCGTCCGCCTCCGGCATATACACAGAGGCTACGACCATCTTCTGCAGGCTGGTGTCTTGCGCGCCGTGCAGCCTAATGGCGCACACATCTCTAGAACAGAAGCTCGTTAGAGGTTGCACATGTAAATCTTTAGTTGTGTATATGCAGGCCCGGGGATTATCCGGACCCGAGTAGACTGTTAGCTTACCTCCTAAGTTACGGAGACCGCAGACAGAGCCTCTTCTGACCCACGGTTCCTGGATCAGGATTACGGCTGTAGTGTTGACCTCCAACCACTTCCGGATCTGAGCCGTCGCCGTTTCGCTGTGGTGGAGGTTGGCTTGGAGGAACTTACCAATTGGCGAAGGGAGCTCCTCCACAAGGATCACCCTCCTCCGCCGACATCGGCTCCTCCCCCTCCTTGCCGATGGCCAGCTTACCTAGCCCCTGCGCGCATTCCCCTTCACTCTCCGAGGAGTCACGAAGAAGTTCTTCTTCGTCCTTCTCGGAGACGGAATGAGACTGCACTGGGGCTTGCGACTCAGGCTCCTGGACTACTTCCACAGGTGCCTGTGTCGCCGGGTGAGTGTCCATGGGCTCGGCAGGTGTATCAGCTGCACTGTCGGTGTCGACAGCGCTGCTGGGGGGCGGTTGCTCCCTGAATTTCCCCCGTGCCCCCTCAAACTTCACGTACACCGAGCCCAGCATAAAGCCGAGCCGGCGTCCGCGGTCTACCAAGGGCTGCACGACTGTCTCCGGCACACTGACGACAGCGAACGTTTCCGTTCCCTGCACCTCTCGCCGGTTGAGCAGCCAGCGGTCTATTTCCGCCCACGGGTTCTGGTACCGGAGAGCTCGGCCTACCTCGCCAAAGTCCTCCCAGACACCCGGGAACAGGATCCCGCAGCGTACCCTTCTGGGCACCTCGCTCTGGCGCTTGACTACCACCTTCTCCCCCTTGTCGAGGGTGATGGTAGCCACGCTGCGCTTGAGCCACACCAGTGTAGCCTGGTTCTCGCACCACAGTCTCAGGGAGCCGTTAGCCCATACAGGCTTGCCCCTGAAGAGTGGGCCTACGGGAAGGCTTGCAGTGGGTTGTCTAGCTTCCTGCGAGAGCAGGGCTAGCAGTTGCCTCTGGACCTCATCCGACTGCTGTGAGGTCAGGTGACCCGAGGTGGCAGTGGTCACCGCCACCAGCAGGTCAGCCTTTGCAGCCTCTGCGTAGTCGGCAGGGGGGGTTTCTCCAGGCAGTCCAGTCCTCTGCCTCTTAGGCTCGCCTCTGGGAGATATGGTCTCGTCAAGACGAGCCCTCTTGGCAGAAGACTGGGCTCCCTGCTTACTCTCCCCCTTGGTCTTGGCCTTCACCCTCTTTTCCTGGGGAGGGGCACGGTTCGCTGCTGGTGACCCAGCTGCTGCCTGCGCCTGGCCCTTCCCAGGGGCGCCTTGAGGTGGCGCCTGGACGGTGTTGTTGAGAGCGGCTTGCCTCTCTCTTCGCCTCCGTCTCTGCTTCCTGTTAAGCTTGTGCGGCTTAGCCGCAGCTGTAACAGGGGGAGGCGGGGGTACAGGAGTTGTCACCCGTTTATCGGGCTTCCATCTCCGCGCCTTCCTGGACACTTGTACGGTCCATCCCGCCTCCAGCTGAGCAGAAACGGGGTCCAGCACTGGTTCCATCACTAGGGTCTGCTCCGTGGCAGGGGGCTTACCCCCTGGCGGAACAGCACCTGTGGATGTCCCCGGTGTTGGCAGTAGGGCCTGGCGCTGCGGCACCGGGCCCCCTGGTCTGGGTGTCAGCGCAACAGGTATGCGTGCCTTCGGTTTCCCGGCGGCTCTTCCTCCTGTTGCGGCCTGCCCCTTGCGAGGCGGTACTGTCGAGCCAGCTCCGCCCCGGGGCCGGTGTGTATTGTGTGTGTGTCTGTTTGTAGTGGTGCCTGGCAGGGTTGCCTGAGCCTCCCTGTAGGCACGTGTTGAGGAGGGGGGAACTGTCGGGACAGCTCCTGCTCCGTGTTGTGTTGTGTGTTGTCGTGTGTGGGTGGAGGTTACCGGAACAGCCGAAACTGCCCCGTTACCCTCCGGTGTTGGGGTACCTTCCAGTACCCGCGGGGTTTGGGATCTTATATCATCCATGTTGTTGTTAGTGTAATTTTCACCTCTCGAGCTTCCCACCCTCCATGGAGCCCGCACCTTTGGGGATGTCACTTTGGACACCAGGACTACCCAAGAGGTATAGGTGTGTTGAGGTGAGACTCATGCGCGACATCGGGAGCTGCAGACACGTGGCTGAGAGAGACGATCCTATCTCCCCCAGTGGTTCCACGCGCCCTTGCCCCGTCAGCATGGCCGAGCCCCTGGCATCCTCCCAGAGGACGCCCCTCCCCACACCTCGCCTGCGGACCGTACCACCTCGACCGTACGGGACGCGTGTCCAATACCCTGCAGTGGCTAGTTGCAGGGCCACCGTTTCGCCGGAAATTCGGACCAAAAAGGACATATTGGCCTACAGGGGATAACTAACCCCGACCCCCTGCAGGCCTCGGCCCCCAGGACTCCTGCATCCCCGCTTACGGCGCTCTACTGCGCAGGACTTACGCAGGCAGGTGAGTGTAGTCCGCCTAAGTCACCTACACCTTAGGCGGAACCGGGAGGTCCGTATAGCATAGCTAGCAATATGACCGAAATCCTATTGCTAGCCATGTCATACAGACACTCCAGAGTGTGTCATACCCCGCTCGGGTTTTTAGGTCCTCACGGGTTATGACGGAGGTCCGCTTAGTATAGATAGCAAATTGACCTAAGTCATTTTGCTAGCTATGCCGTGCGAACTCTCCAGAATGTGTCATATCCCATTCGGGTTTTTAGGTCCTCATGGGTTATGACGGAGGTCCGCATAGCATAGCTAGCAAATTGATCGGGATCATATTGCTAGCCATGCCGTACAGGACTCTCCAGAGTGTGTCGTACCCCACTCGGGTTTTTAGGTCCTCATGGGTTACGACGTCGCCTTCATACTCAGCTACTGGTGGTCCGGGGCAGATGGAATGTGCGACGCCCGACCGACCACCAGCATTACCAGGGTGTACGACCCACCCCACAAGTGGGATGGGTTCGTCCATGGCCTGCGGCGGCAGAGCCATAGACGACGGGGACGTGTATGATAGACTTGAGGGGGTAGGCATTGTGAGCCCAGCGTCGCACACCTGAACTACTTACCTACCCCCACCTACACCCCAAACACCTCCTCTTACCTAATTAATAATTAAAAAAAAAAACGGAAATATTTTATTTGAATGCCTAATTAAGATAATAATTCACATATAATGTTACCACCACATGGCAATAACAGAATACAGATCGATAGACAAAGCTAACGTGCGAGAGGATTCATCAGGAGAGCAACCACTGTACTAAACTTTTCTCAATAAATTATTTGTATTTGTATTTGTATTTATCTAAATAAATAATGTTAGCTATTGTGTAAGACGTTCAATAGTCATATTTACCTGAATTATTACATACTCGGAAACAACCTGCCCTACGTATGTAAACTCTATTTATATGCATACTAAAAGGTAATATTTTCTGTGATAAATAATAAATAAATAAATAAATATTATAGGACATTCTTACACAGATTGACTAAGTCCCACAGTAAGCTCAAGAAGGCTTGTGTTGTGGGTACGCAGACAACGATATATATAATATACAAATACATAAATACATAGAAAACACCCAAGACTCAGGAACAAATATCTGCGTTAATCACACAAATAAATGCCCTTACCAGGATTCGAACCCAGGACCGCGTGATGCATGCTTTTCCTATCGTAGTTCACAATCAAATCTATCTGTTCAATACGCTTTAATAGTATTAGAATGACGGTATTTGAATGTCCTATCTTTAGTTCGAATCATGCCCGAAGCAATCTTTTAAAAATCTTTTAATTTTAAAATAAGTAGTGTCCTTTGCAGACGTTTCTAATCGATAAAATATAATCGTAAGCCATTAATCATTCATTCGCTTGAAAAGAATAAAAATTAACAATTTAGTGTAGACGACTTTTGAGGCTAAGTCTACGGCGTAGCATTAGTCGTGCAGAATGTACGGAGTTTTTAAAGTAAGGGCCCGATTCGGATTTTGAAATAGATATCTATTAGATATCTTTTAGACATCACCAAGATACGATAACGATATGTTTAAGATCTAACCGGTCAAATTTGACATTTCCGCGATTCTGGAGATACTCTTGAACGATTTCCACAAGATATGACTTAGAGATCCAATTCACATCTCGTCAGGTGACAAGCAAAATTCACTAAGTACAAGTTCACAGCCATAGCCATAGTCAAGTTCATAGCCATAGTGAATCATATTAGTACGAAAAAAAGGTTGATTATTGTTTAAATATTTTATAGTAATTAGTGACTTTTGCTTGTCACCTGACGATCTAATAGATATCTAACTCTATCTAACGTAAAAGTGACATTGGTTGCCCGAATTCCGCTGCAAAAGAGAACTAGTTGAAATCTAAACAATAACGTATCTAGAATGGATCTAGTACGTGTCGTCTCTTGTAAATATCTCGAAGTTTGAATCTGGCAGTAAGTAGGTACTTCGTAACTCGTAGATACGCAGCCTCTACGCCGTAGCACGACATCCATATTATGCACTTACCGCGGTATTCGGAAAACAAGATCCGTTCTAAAGAAGAGAACGATACGATATGTACTCGATACCTGGGAGTTTAGATTTCAACTAGATATCTTTTGCAGCTCAATTCGGGCAATCAATGTCACTTTTACGTTAAATTATCGTATTAAGATCTTCGATCAACACGGGCTTCCGACACGTCGGAAAGGATAGGCCCAAGCGATATCTTGACATTCAAATCATTCTACCATTTTTCGCAGGGGGGAACGTGCACACAGTCGCACTTCTCACACACTTACATACAAAATCCAATCTGTAATGACGACACAAATACATAGAAAATGACACCCTACACAGACAAATCTTGCACACCTCGATCTGTTTTTGTGTACGGACAAATCACAAGTGTCACAACACGCACACTAGCACATTTTCGTCAAAGAATTTTATTGTTTTCTGAGAGATGAGAAGTCGGATTTGTCGCTCGACCGATCCGCAATTTGTACTGGGCGAGCAAAATCGATAAATCCAGCAATTACATGAGACTAAAATATAATAATTGTGTTTAAATGTAATTAAACGTATGACATGTAAAAAGAAACATTACATGTGAAATGTAAAACCTTTTTTTTTGTAAATTTGATGATGTCCCCGACCTCTTTTTACAACAAAAAACCGAGCAATTAGGCATTTTTTCTGCTGCTGTGTTCACTCGCGCGTCTGGACTCGGTCTAGTTAAAAATCCGAGCGCAACTAGTTTTATTACCCGCGCTAGATCAGTTGAACTTGTACCTAGGCAGAGGGGAAATAGTGCGAATGCCGCATCCCTTCCGTGTTGATCGAAGATTAAGATCGTTTCAAAATCGTTTCGAGATCTAAAACATACATAACGAGACGTTTTAGACATTGTGGAAATCGTTCAAGAGTATCTCCAGAATCGCGGAAATGTCAAATTTGACAGGTTATATCTTAAAAATATCGTTGTCATATCTTGGTGATGTCTAATAGATATATAATAGATGTCTAGTTCAAAATCCGATCGGGCCCCTAACCTATCGAGGGTAAGTAGTTGTTAGGGGAAAAATATCGCCTTAGGATTTTAAAATTCGTAGTTGTTAATTTCTACTAAACTATTGTAGCAACAGTAAGCTTAAGATGCCATAATAAGCGATAATAAATAAATAAATAAAAAATAAATAAATCAGCCTTTTATCGCCCACTGCTGAGCAGGCCTCTCTTCGAGTACGCCACTTATCCCGGTCCTGAGCCAATTGAAGTGGCGTAAGTGTTGCTAAAGTATGAAACGCTTCACAAAATTCTCCCGCTTTCCAAATGTCCTTTACTAACGTTTTCAATTTGTAGCTTTCATTGTACTCGTATCTTTGTCCAAGTAAATATAATAGTATAGTTTGTGTTACAAGGGATCAAATGATATATTTCCGTCAAGGGCATACATTGAATCCTGAATGAAGCGATGGATTCTAAAGTAGAATCCTGAGCGTAATGAGGGATTCAAGTGTTAACGCTCAAGACGAAATAATTTTGATACCGTGTGACACATACTGCTTTTCACATCAACTATGAGGAAAATAGAAAAATCTTAGTGTTGACATAATCTGATGCTTAAACAGATTATTAAAGCTAAAAATATAATCTGCAAAAAGAATTAAAAATAGTGTGCTAGAACAGAAAAGTGTTACTTTGATCCCTCCTAGCAGGGAGGAAAAGTGCCACTTTGATCCCTCCTAGCAGGGAAGAAAAAGCTCTTTTCCGAATAGGTGGTGTGAAAAAATAATAACCTTATCAGATCACACATCATCAAAGATTCAGTTACGGAAAAGCCTTTTCCTTATCCTTCAAGAGCTACTTACCTATTTATACAGAATAATCAGTTCTGGGAATATCTTGTTTACCGACGAATAATCCGCTGATATTAGGATACGCATGATTTGTTGTGGCTACCTGTTTCGATAATCATTAATCACGAACTTTTATAAAGATAAGACTGCCTATAATGTCTTTTTGAATGTTTTCCGTTCGATGTAAGCGCCTACCTACTTTTAATTCAAAATTATAATGTTACAAGGTTTATTTTTTATTTCAATTTCAAAGTTTTCTCACGTCATTATTAAATTGTAAAACGGGACTTAATCGCGTATTTAGTTTTAAGATTTACCTCCGACGTTTCGAGGACGGCGACCACGACCATGAGACCACGACCGAGACCACGGGGGCAACGTCGGGGCAAAAATTTAATAAGTAATGTATAAAAATCGTGAAAGTTTAAATTAATGTTTTTCTCACGTCAGTATAATTAAAACTACATTTTTTTTTATAAAAATTATAACCGAGCGCGAGCTGGAGGCCGATTCTGATAGAACAATTTGTTACAGTTTGATTTTGTGTGTTTGACACGACCTTGACGATGGCTTGCGCTTGTTGGTGTGCGGAAGATGCACTGCAAACCATATCAAGATCATAACATACCAAGATAAAAACCATCGCAAATTTGTATACCAAAATCGGCAACTACGAATCTAATCAATCTAATAATAATAATCGTGTAATCTGTCTTATTTACAATAAAGTGTTTACATACTGCGGGTATTACTGTTAACACCTAAGTTCCGCTTTCTGCGCTTGCTTGTCTGCACCGTAGCTCCCAAATAATACAAAACCATCTGTTTAGTTTTTACTCATATCAATGAGTTTTTTGGTTGGAAACAGACTTTACGAGTGTTTTATTTTTGCGCGTGTATCCTTATTAAAGTCATACTATTTCCTGTTCAGCTGCTATGCGTGTTCCCGGACCGTGCCTCCCGCGTATGCGCAGCCGCGTGCGCGGCGGCAGCGCGCTCCGGCGGCGAGGCGCGCGCGGTGCGCACAGCGCGCGAGGCGCTCGACGCGCTGCGGCGCGACGGCGACGCGCGGCTGCCGCATGTCGCCGTGGTTGACGCGCGGCAACCGCAGGCGCTTGATGCTGCGAATCTCGCCAGGTTAGTTTTAAAATAAGATGATCTGGTACTGCACCACCATCACATTGCCCGCTTATTGGCAACATAAAAATTGTTTTCATCACACACGCTCAGTAAATGTGGAATTTCACGCAGGCTTAGCGGGAGTAATAGAAAAAGCGTTTTCCCTAGGGAGTGATGAAGTTTCTAGTACCATAATTAACAGTTTTTTGTCTGTATACTTCATTTTTGTGTCGCAGGTGTGATGAAAAGCATTGTGTGTAACTCGGGCACAGAATAACTAATAGTACTACTCGGGGCGTAATGATATTGCAAACTCGAGTCTATAAATCGCTCCGGCAAGCCGTCGCGATTTAACTTACTCTCGTTTTCAATATTTAACTTAAGCACCATGTTGCACAATGTACTATAATGAAATTGGTCCGATTTTATTATTTCCCTTTTTTGTCTTTATGTAGGACATATTCCTTTTTTCACTTCATGTATAGCCGTCTGTCGTGTTTAACTTGATTCCAAAATAACGCGTTAGGTAGGTAAATCAGAGGACACAATGTCATGGTAGTGACGTAAGTAAATCCAGTGATGGTGGTAAATTGGTCCAGTATTCCTATTGCTTCCCGAGCGTAGACGAGTCAAAAGTTCATGTCACGTTTTATAAAAGGCCTGTAAATATTTACTGTCTGTGTTCTTTGTAACTTAAAAAGAGGCAAACAGCGATTGGGTATAAGTTATCAGCCTGTAGACATAAAAAAATGCGGCCCTAGGTGAAGAAATATTGAAAGCGGTTTTTGTATGGAAAATTTAGATGACAGGCATTACCTGAATGTATTCCTCGACCATAGAGATTACGGTGCTGAATTTTTGATAAATTCAGCCCATGTGTGAGAGCCTTACACTGGTTTTTCTTGGCGATCGGTGCACCTGCGCTTGGTTAGTAATTAGTATAACACCCCGGCTCTGAAAGGCAACGCTTTATTGCTTCAGTGCGCCTCTATTTCACGTGTAAATAGCCTTTTGCGTAGGCCTTGCATTGAAAATACAGGCTTTTACGTAAGAGCGTGCATATATTCTATGTTTAATAAGTTAGTTGCATATGGTGTATTTCTTATGAAAAGATCATCAAGACTTCCAGGAATTCACCTTCAGCTGCTTTACTTTGAGCATAAACTGCTAGATGAAGTTTAAACGCCATACGTTATTTTCACTTTAAAAATGTGACTTGCCTTTACTATTTGTCAATTCAAAATGCTTCCACTGTGTTCCATTTTGCTAAAGGAACTGGCTGTTTGTCAATTATCATTGTTCAGCGAACAATTTTAAGACGTCGTCATTAGTCCATCGAGGATAATCGCCAGCCGCGGTAATGGCTCGTTAGGAGTCCTCTTTAACTCGGGACGCCGATAAATGCGTTTGCTAAGCATTTTATTTTACCAAGATATCATCATAACTTTGTTTATAACTGAATTCATTTTCTACCTCTCCCCCGTCTTGGTATCAACGTTTTTCCTGGTATTGAGGTATAATAATATTCAAAAACGCAAATCGCATCAATATGACGTAAAAATATAGAAGCGTTAAGGCAACCATATTATGTATGTACTATAAAAGATCACCAAAATTGCGTAAATAGAAAAGCAATGTTACCTAAGAAAAGTAAAATTCTACAAACCGAAATGTACGAGTATGTAGCAGAGTCGGATCTTTTGATGAGTGAGGATGAGCTTTTAAGTATTTAGCATACAATGTTAATTTGTATGTAAGTTGTCTTCAAAATTCGCAAACCATTTTTAACCACTTGCGAGTTTCCGATTGAGTTGAAATTTAATAAAACATTGTAATCAACCAAATTTTGAATGGAGTTCGCTTTGTCTTAAAAATTCTACGCTGTCTTAATTATCATTAATTAATAGGTTTAATTTAATTACAATGCAATTAATACACAAGCATATAATAGGCGTATCTATCTAGTATAAACTAGAAACGTAACGTATACGTATATATGACGTCTATTAAGCGTCGCTTATAAAACCGCATTGCAATTAATTTGACATTCACCTAGTACGTGGAAGTAATCTATAATATCGTGTTTCCTTTGAAGTATCTAGTTTTGACACGTATGCTCGTGATATACCTACTGAACAATTGCAGCGTATTCATAATTCTCTCGGTGGTATACATTGAGTATACGTAAAAATATTAGGGTGAGAAATCCCACAACTTTACTTTTTAGAGTTACCTTACCTAACCGTAACCGTATAAGTTAACCGTCTGTCGACGAGCTGTATATCATGATTCGTAACAGACAGTTCAAAATTTTACGAATGTGTATATTTCGGTGGTTACATAGAACAGGGATGTTGCGAACATCCGCATTATTTTCAACATCCGCATCTGCATCCGCATCCGCATAAAATCGATGCGGAGCTTATGCGGATGCGGATGTCGAACAAGTCGGTACAGGAACGCCTTAGTGGCGGCGTAAGTGCTAGGTAATTTCGTCATTACCTATAACGAAATCGTCTAGATCCAGAAAAGTCGGCCAAGTTACTGTTTATTAAATATAACGCACCTATATTCTTGCTCAAATACTAAACGTTTCGTTTTTTTTAAATAACAAAATACTAAAAATGTAATATTTGACGTTTTCTAAGTACCTAATCTTGACATCCGCATCCACACCCGCATCCGCATCCGCGGATGTCAAAAAATCGGCATCCGCAACATCCCTGACATAGAACAATACACCTACCTATGTTGAACAAATAAATCTTTGAATCTCTTCTTTGAATACAAATAAAGAAGAACTATCAATAGTTCATCTTTAAAAGCACCTTGGTTCGCATAAATAGTAACATAACATAACATGAGATATATTTATGATGTACACCTGGAGTGGATACTTACAACCCTTTACGCCTCGGTGTGGTGAAAATATATTTTTTCTTGGTAAAAAGAGTATAGATAACTGCTTAATTAATTAAATTGTAACATTTCCTGGTCGTCGTAAACATAATTATGTAAATGGCTTTTAAAATAAAGCGACGTTTATGAAGACAGCCCTTCTCCTAAAAATAAACCGTATCTTACTGTCTATTCTTGCCTCCCCAAAAGTAATTATGCTTTCACTTACAATTATCTAAAGACATAGTTAAACAAATAATTATAATATGATAAAAAATATTCTATGTTCAGGTCAAACAATTTTTTTTGTGCCTAACATACAAAGATCCCCTGTCATTCATATTTAAAACTCACCCACCAGGCATAAAAGTAGGTACTTTTATAGCATATTTTATGCTGATGGCCGGGATATCCTAGAATTCCGATGGACAAATCATATTCCATAAGCTTTTATTACTTACTTCCGCTTTTCTCTCCACATGTATATATATATGAGTTTAGCGTAGGTAAACGGTTTTTAAATACTTTTAACCGTTTAGAAAATAAAACAATTTTTAATAATTACCGCGCTACGCAAATGTCGACGTGCTCTTTGTTTTGCACTGAACGATATTTTTTTTTTCCACTACAAATTAATTTGCTAAGGTCGTTAGCGTCGTCGCGTCATCGTAGGCTGCAATAATTTACTTGTAGAGTTAGCCAGAGCAACTAAAACCAATGTTTATTCAAGAATATTAAGCCCACCGCCCGGTTTGCGAGAAAGGGTGTAGCGATGAACGAGTTTCTGTTTTGTCGATTCTAAGGAAATACTCAGTCCAACAGTGTAAATAATCAGAGATCGGCACTGAATAAATAAATTTTGTATTCGCAATACAGCTCGCTATGTCGACGGCAGTGGGACAAGTGCTTAAGGATTTGATGACGTACTCAAGCAATCTTTTTATTTGCCAAGCGCTCAACATTTAAATATAGTCTACTTTCTGATAAATCGCTCAGTCAGTATATCCCCTTAAGGAACGTGAAATATTCGCGTGAATTGCGAGTACCTATAGTACGAGTATATGTGCTTCGTATCACAAGAATGTCTACACATTTCCATATATTTCGTTCCCTTATAAATTATTCGGCGACGTTAAAATCACGAATACCTATGGGTCCCTTTTACGCGACTCGAGTAAAAAATCGGTCAGGTGGTAAATGTTCCCGCAAAAGGGTTTATATTTTGCAGGGTGCTGACGCGTCCATGAAATAAATTGCTCGTGATCCTTTTGTTATTATTGATGTCGCACGTGATCGCATCAGATAAATATCTTTTTTTTGGTTTCTCTTTTCTCTGATGTAGCCATCAGGTATTTTCTGTATTTTGGACAAATGATTTTCTTTATTACTGTATTTACTGAATTCAATTTATATTTACGCTGTTATGTGAGGCCTTCAGGGCAATTCAAACGTATATTCAGTACATTGATAGCAAAATGACATCTTTAAATTAGGAATGAAAAATGACGATGTCGACCCCCCTACCTCAGACTTTTTCATAGACTTTTCGTCGGGTAGTTACACAAAGGTAACAAAATTAATTCGCAATACGGTTTAATATGTGTTCTAAAACGCGAAAGTTTTAAATGTTATTTATATTACACCTGAAATATCAATGTAAAATAAACAACCCACTCGTGGTTTTCTCTGTAATAATAATAATGCAGTGACCGTGAAAGGTTTCCGCGTAATTTGGCCCGAGTGAGCTTGTAGAGTTGATGGGCTGAAAAGGCACCGGCTAGCGCCAGACATTAACTAATGGGCCAATCACCTGCGAGGATTATGACGCGACAAGTTATCATTTGACATTTATTCCATTTGTCAAATAAACCTGAATTCTTTGTTAACTTGAAAGGTTTGTTTTGTACCGTAATTTAGGACTAAAGAAATTGTGACTTATAATTACAGCCATATTCGAACTTTAAGATACGTCAAATATTAGATATCTAAACGATATGAATTGGATATGTCAGTGTCAAAAGTTCGAATATGGCTGTTACTGTTTATCAATGTATTTGATAACTCGGTTGTAAAAATACACGCTGTATATGCATATTAAACGGTCCATTGTAGAGTCGTAAGTTTCAATCAAATATTTCAGGTAACTGCATGTTGTAGATATTTAGTTTCTTAAATACCTATTCAATATGCTTAAAGTTTGAGCTATATTAAATTATTCTTTATTATGGTGATGCTTGGATGGTTCATTTTTTAATAATTGGAGTCAAGGGCAGCCACGTCAAGCATTAAATAAAATGATGAGGGAAATCTGCGAGACCCATCGAGCTGGCTTTCAGAGGATCTCATTATAATACGCATGAAATTTATAGACTTTGATCCCGTGGAGATAAAGTCTACTTTACAGTAACACGACTGGATGAGGCCATCGTGAAATTAACTTGTTATTATTGCATCGGATAAGTGATTAAATTGTTGAATTTAACAATAAATCGCTTGCTATATTGCGCCTATTGATTTATTTTTCTCATTTATTTTTAAATTATTGTTAATTATAATAGAACACATGCGTATATAAACATTCTAGAGGTTAAATTCCAACCGTGTTTACTTCCTAAAATGTACATAAAAATCTTGCTTCCCTTCTTCATGCTACAAACTCCTGGGGGCCTAGCCAATATGGCAATTGTTCGCAGAGAAATGTAACGAGACGCTGTCTCTATCGCACGAATATGGAAGAGTGATAGAGAGACATTAGCGTTTTGTTTCGTTTTCTGCAAACGATTGTCATCTTGGAGCCCCCTGAGCAGTTCTTTTATTTAATTGTCGAGTATAAACCGTGGCTTAGATAGGAAAGCAATGCGTACACACAATCTTAATTAGTTTTATTTTCATTAAAATTAATGACTGCACGTGCATTGTTCAAAGTTATGTGTGTGTAGTTCGTTTTAAACTTCTGTACGAACGGCTATTTCAAAGTTCAAGCATCTGCCTCATAGACTTCCTTCCTAGACTCCGTATTACGAATCATATACAAAGATCACGGTCTTCACAAAGTTGCTCTTAAGTGCCTACAGGTCGAGTCACAAGAGCTGGCACGAATGGAATGAATGAAAGTATTTATGAGAGATGAGAGTGTCACATTAACCTATAAAATGGTGGTGCCCCTGTTTTGTAAAACGGCTAGCCGTAATGTAATACGGCGGATTATACTATCCGACTGCGACATATACAGGGTGGCCCATTTAGATCGGTCAGTATGGGAAAATCTGAAACTATAAGACATACGACGATCTCTTCTTAGGAACCATGTCATCGATTTTAGTAACAAGAAAAACTGCATTCATACATTTAATTTTTTTTTATGTAAAATTTATTGAAAAAAATGGTGGCCATTTCGAAAACATACTAAAATAAATTAAAGGATATGAATACAATGCATTTTATTCATTTCAGACATCATGTTTCATAGTAACATTTACTGCTTAAGACCTACACAATCGATATCTAAATAGAAATAATTTTAGATATTTTTTTTTTTTTCAAAACGTCCGGGTTCGATTCCCGAGCTGAGTACACATTTTTTTTAATGTATGAATGCAGTTTTTCTTGTTACTAAAATCGATGACATGGTTCCTAAGAAGAGATCGTCGTATGTCTTATAGTTTCAGCTTTTCCCATACTGACCGATCTAAATGGGCCACCCTGTATACCGATACAGGTGCCAGCTTATGTGAATCAACCTGTACGAATAATACCTATTAGTAAAGAACAACGCAACACCGTGAACCGCATCTCTCAGTTCATCCTACGCCAATATTATTAATACTATTACTGCTTTTGCTCGGAACTCAATTTAACTCACATTTTTATGTACAGTAAGCTGCAGAGATAACTGACCTCCCCTGCAGACAACTTTCTGTTTATTTGTTTAAAAATTTAATTCAGGCAACAAGGCCGGTATTACAAATACCTTACATTACAGACTAATATAAATTTAAACATGCCGTGGGTTGACTACTGTACACAGTTATAAAATGCGACGCAAATTTTGCCGTTGTCTCGCAATTTTTAAATGAGGTGAAATATGTGTTCTCATATTTGTAGAATGTATCTTATAACTTTAAACGAGCAATTCTTGTATATTTATTTATATATTTATATGTATATGTATATGTCGCAGTACGATAGATATATAGTTTTCACTAAACTAAAGGCGTATTATAGTTATATTCCTAGTATAGTAGTTTATGCAACAGTGATATAATAAGGGTTCTTAAAATTCAAGGGTCGAAGTTACAAAACGAGACGTAGTCGAGTTTTGTAAAAAAAGACCCGAGAATTTTAAGAACCTATTATGAGCTGTTGCATACATTACTTTTTCTATGACAGCTGCAGCAAAAAAAAAAAAAAAAAAAAAAAAGAGTTATTATTAAAAAAAAGAAAAAAAAAAAGTTATTATTAAAAAAAAGAGTTATTATTAAAAAAAAAGAGTTATTATTTAAAAAAAATTGAGTTATTATTTAAAAAAAAAAAGAGTTATTATTGTAAATGAAAACATACCTCTTTCAATCAAGATGATCGGAACTTGTATCTTTAAAAAAAATAAAGCAGTTGTATTATACTCATAAGATGACTGCTAGCAGTCATCTTATGAGCCTATAGACAAATCATTCAAATGACATTGCTTTAGATATCACTGTCAGTCATTTAATTGACACATTTAAGTGCTGGAGTAGAAAAAGATAGTAATGAATCGCTTTCGTATAACTATGTTACGACATATAATTATATCCCTAGGGTTATAACTATATAACGGCTTTATCTATCGTACTGCGCCATATAAATTTCGGGTCTCGGGAACGGCTCTAACGATTTCGATGAAATTTGCTATATGGAGGTTTTCAGGGGCGAAAAAACGATCTAGCTAGGTTTTATCTCTGGGAAAACGCGCATTTTTGAGTTTTTATACGTTTTCCGAGCAAAGCTCGGTCTCCCAGATATTTAATTTAATACGTGGTAGGTACGTAAGTGATCTGTGTTTCACCCGCATGGCGAGTTAGCGAGCTAGGGCCCTTATATCACGGCCAACTCGTACAACTCTTTCATGCGATGATATATGCGAATACGGCACAAGTCAAAACATAAAGCGAAATCTATAAATGTTGTTACCTCGTTTTCTGGGTCTAAAAATGCATTTATCATCTTGCTAAGTAAAAGAACATTTGATTCATATAATAGAACATCATAGATAAAAGAATGTTTGTGGTATTCGATGTTACAAATTATTCAAACAGCTTCCCGACGTTCCAGTAGATTATGCAGTCCCAGTGGTGTCAAGTATATTTAATTATATATATCACTTAAAATTCTAATGGCATTAAGGCATTATTCATTAACGCCTGTAAAGTCAGTTCTTTACTAATAGGCAATATTCGTACAGATTGATTCACGCAAGCTGGCACGAATGAAATGAGCGAAACTTTCATTGTATGGGTGCCACCTGTATCGGTATATATGTCGCAGGGAAATGATCAAAACAGAAATTTCAATAAATCTCTAAGGGATATGATCAAATCACGCAGGATGTTAAAATGGCGAATCCATATCATCATTTCCCTAGAAAAATCCAGTCATTTGACCAAATCACCGACTCTGTTTAGTAAAAAGACAAAATCGGCCAATAAACGCGAAACGCTTTTTCATTTCACTAGATTTGTTTAGGAATTTGACAAAATCCCTAACCACGACAGTAAGTTGACGAAACGAACTTAAAAAGTCAACTAGTTTTATCATTTCGCTAAACAGGTTTAGTGAAAGGATAAAGTCTCAACTGGAAGATGGTATATGGTGATTTGATTAAATCTCCGAACGGTTTAGTGAAATGACGAAAGCAAGTACAGAATACAACAGTTTACTCTACAGTTAAGCGATTTGATCAAATCTATGCTAAAGTATGATGCTAACGGTGAAAAGTAAGCTAAGAAAAATCGAAGATGCGGGACCTTTTGCAATATTATAATATTAAATTAAAACATAAAACACGATTGAGTTTACCATATTAAAATCCTTAAACCTATAGCAATTGAGTTTTTATTGATGTTTTTGAAAATAAAAATTCTCATTACTTTAAGCCAACCCGTTAGTTGACTTTTTGAGTTCGTTTCGTCAACTTACTGTCGTGGTTAGGGATTTTGTCAAATTCCTAAACAAATCTAGTGAAATGAAAAAGCGTTTCGCGTTTATTGGCCGATTTTGTCTTTTCACTAAACAGAGTCAGTGATTTGGTCAAATGACCGGATTTTTCTAGGGAAATGATGATATGGATTCGCCATTTTAACATCCTGCGTGATTTGATCATTTCCCTTAGAGATTTGTTCAAATCTCTGTTTTGATCATTTCACTGCGACATATACATTCAGCATCACCATTTTATTGGTTAATGTGATATATATTTTCTTTCACTCATTCATTGCATTCGTGCCAGCTCTTGTGAATCGACCTGTAGGCACTTAAGAGCGACTTTGTGGGGCCCGTGATCTTGGTATAATATGCTTCGTAATACGGAGTCTAGGAAGGAAGTCCATGAGGCAGATGCATGAACTTTAAAATAGCGGTTCGTACAAAAGTTTATAACAAACAAGCCCTTGATAACCGTTTGTCCTTATCTGTAATTTTGACATTTGGGTTTGTTAGAAAGGGACAAAATTTAACGAGGGTTTGCTTAAATTTATGAATATGCACAATTTAAAAACCACGAAGTTCAAAAACACGGTCATTCGTGACATAGACCACAGATTAAAAGCACATAAACTAGGTGTTCTCTCTCTCTCTCTCTCTCTCTCTCTCTCTCTCTCTCTCTCTCTCTCTCTCTCTCTCTCTCTGTGAACTATCATCGTGAACCACAAAGAACTATATGTAACGACGAAATATACGAAACTATCGTATGTACCGACACGGACTTATTACACTGGCATTCACTCCATTCCGTATATCTCCCGGACACCCATATTGTTCCCTGTATTTACATCCCAAAGCCTTTCATAAACTTATAATGGGATTCACCTCCATGCTGGGTGTGTGTCTAAGGAGCTAGTGTAAAGTTTGTGTGTTCCCTGCAAAATATCAGAAGATAAAATCCACGTGTTTTCATGCGATAAATCGGTTTATTTTTCGGCCTCTTTTATTTTTAACTAAAGTGTTTCAGGACGGTTCCAGAGTAGCTCCTTTTACTGAATTGCGGTTTTCCGGGTAACAATTTCGAAAGAAAAATCCTTTAGGGAATATTTAACAGTAAATTAATGCCGTATTGTAAGGCAGTCATCGAGTTTTTGTTTTTTTGGATTTCCATTACGTTTTAAAATTTATGTAAAAGTTAGATGACTTTTATAAGCATCTGCCACATTCCTATAAATTAATAATACTATTTTTTTTACTCGCCTAAACGAGTGTTTTACAAGTGAATGATGAGATGACGGGCGACAGAGAGGTATGGAAGAAAAAGACATGCTGCGCCGACCCCAAGTGAATGGGACAAGGGCAATCGAATGATGATTTTTTTACTCGCCTGTCAATAGTAGATAGGGATAGGTAGGGATTCTACTTGTGGCCTGTTTCGGCTATACCATATCTTATCACCATCACCATTTGTAACAGTAGCTTTAGGAAGCTACACTATGGTGAAAATTGTGGCATGCTCTGAAATCTGTAAAATAAACCAATTAGTGGTTTTAACTAGTGTCCGACCGAAGGTTCGGTTTCGGTTTCGGTTTCGGCCAGTTTCGGCAAAAAAATCATGTTTCGGCTGTAGTTTCGGTTTCGGCCAAAAAACGGCCGAACCTTTCGGCCGGGCCGAAACTTACGAAATGGTACTTCGGACAAAGACCAAAAGTTGGGGAATAAGTAGGACAATAATATTAATACCTACATATACTGATTCATGTATATTAGGTACAGACATTAATTGGTTTATTATAAAACACAATTCCACTAATGAGGGCGCCACTGGACGGTTGACGCAGTCTTAAGAGGCTGTCAATACCTATAAGTGAATGAGATAGCACTGTTGCATGTTACTGGGCCCTGGACAAGATAATAATAAGAAAACTAGCCTCACTTTTTACCTCAATTTACCATTGGTTTATATTCCACATGTCCTCTACTTCAGCTTAGCCTTTGGCCTCGCTGCGCCATGCTCGGCCTGCGGTCTCGCTTTTGAATACAATGGACATTGGTTGGAGTCTGTGCTCAACTACTTATCCTGAAGCCTTAAGTACGGCTTTGACTTCGCATGAAAGTTCGCCTCAATGGGGCACTTCGGACTTTTCGGCCCAGGTGAAGATCGGTACCCGGCCTTGCGATATTGTTAACAAAAAATTTCGCGCTCGCTACGCTCGCGTTATTGCGCCGTGTGCCTGCTATACGGCCACAATTCAAAATTTTTAATTTTCTGGATTATTGCAGATTCGTATTCAAAATTGTTCAATTTACGACCTTATTTCGAGAGCCATAGCAAAAAAGGTCTTTAAGAGCCTTTTTCTCACAAGTGGCCTTATGGATTTAACCATAAATTGTCAGACGATTCCCTGCAATACAGCCACTTGCCAGTCTGCCGTCTGGCGTTCGCACGTGAACTGATGGCCCTTTTGAGTTGTGGCTATATAGCACACGTTTTAAATGAAGCTTTTGAGTTGCGTCCTAGAAAATAATAATTAGTTGAGTGATAATTACGATGAATCACTTTAAATATAAAAGAAACAAACGGCAATTGGTTGTGTCACAGCAGTAAGTATTACACTTATTATTACAAAATTACCAGCTCGCCACCGAAACTACCACAACGCAACAAAATGATTAAGCAAATCTCAACTTTGTTTTCTTACAAGTGCGGATCAATATGGCTCATCAGTGAGGGTCATGAGCCTAATACATATTTTTTCCCGTCTGAAGAAAGATAAGTATTGAGCATGTTTTCGAAGAGTGTGTATGTATTTAACTAACATTTTATTGTATGTAATATTATGTGTGTCTAATTGTATAGCACGCTTTACTGCCAATAATATGCAACGGATTTTATTGTGTGAGGTAAATTACTAACTGTGTTCGGGATGGTTGTATTCGGGATGGTGTCATAATATTGGAATTTTGTTAAATATTATAATAACTGCTTTTATTTTGGGGACTTTGGCGCCAAAAATTAAATCACGTGGAAAGTCGTTACTTTGATATATTTACATTAACTTATTTGATAATGGTAAAGGCATTTTCGTGGTAATGACTGTGTTTAATATTTTTATCGGTGTGTGTCCTAGCTATTCAATTTATTTCCATTAAAATGCTTTTATGAAGAATGATAGAAACTAGATATAGCTATGTTTTATATGCTTGCTTGTTTTAGATCTAAAATTTCGAGGACTACGAGTAGATCTGCTAACACACGTAATGTCACCTCGGACAGTCTCTCTCTCGTGTGACACCTTTGTCAAACGCGAAGGATTCACCAGAAAACAGAATTACCTATGATGTTTAGTGTCCAGTAGTTACGTGTTATTGATGTGTATTGTGTAAGTACTAAATATTGGCCTTTTAAAGGAAAATAAACAGCAATTTACTACCTTTGTATTTTGTAAGTCTACTTAAAGAAGACTGATTATTACATACGTTGATTCTACTAAAGTAACGAAAACAAAATATTTTGTATATCAACGCTTTTTTTATTAGTGCTAAGTTGAAATACATTGTGATATTCGTTATTTCTTGTACTTATTACTTATAAGAAGTTACCTACTTGTAAGAATTAACTTACTCAATACATTATAATAAATAAGTTGCCTGCAATGTTCTTAAAGATGTTGATTTCACAAATTAGCAGTATTGTGTTTTGATTTCTTATTTTATAATATAGTAGGTATTCTAAATACTTTTTATTATTATGAATGTTTTAAAAAAGAAGTTTCAAAGTTTTATTTGTTCAAATTTTATAAAGAACCTTTTAAACAATTAATATTATTTGGTAATGACATGGTATAATGTTGCTGATTATAAGCTAGTTACACATATTATCGCGTACAGTGATCTTGTTCCTACCAAAGTTGATAAAATAAAGGGATTTTAACTATTTTGGTGTTTTTTTTTTATATTTGCATGGTAACCTTTATCCAATAATTTTGTGTTTAAATTTGGCCGCATCTCAAAATCTTTAAAAAACGTTTCTGCAATACGGCCACAACTCTAAATACCTGTCTTTCGGGCCTTGTGTCTTAAAAAATATACATTTCTTTTAAAAAGTGGCATGGTCATAAGGAGGGTTATATCATTCCGAGTAAAAAAAGCTAAATTTTAAATTCATAGACCTAAAACTAAAGGAGTAAGATCCTATTAAACACCCTGAACTATACTCTCACAACTTTGAGACGCGATTTCTCGAAAAAACGGTTTTTTGAGATGTGGCAGTGTAGCAGGCACACGGCGATTATTTGGTTAACCCTGTGTCTACATGTTAGCTTGACTGGTGAATGAATAGAGTTAGACCAAGAAAATTCTGCAATGATTTTGATAGCATACGCAGTGCAACTAGTGCAAATGTTATTTATACATCATAATTTCATAGAAGTTTTGACGTTTAAAATAACACTTGCACTGCGTGTGTTATCAACTTATCAAAATCGTTGCAGAATTATCTTGGTCTAACTCTAGTAATTTTCATAAAAAACTGCTTAAGTAACATCAATTTCAAGGACATTGGGTGTTGACAGCCACATAATATGTGTGTAAAAGCGGTTTTATGACATTTTTTCAACGATTTTAACAAGTCTACAAAAGTTTCGGTTTCGGTTTCGGTTTCGGCCGAAACTAGAGCCAAAGCCGAACATTCGGTTTCGGTTTCGGTTTCGGCAAAAAAACATGTTTCGGTCGGACACTAGTTTTAACGCCAGACCGTAAATTTGATCCGTTCAACATTAACAATTCATATCAATGAATGTTCCTAGCATTGACATAGATATCTAGGGACTGGCTTTACGGGCAATAATAATGAGGCATGACAGGGGCCAGTACAGTGGTGTGAAATCGCTACAACGCGATTGGTTGATGAGTTCGCATCACGCACGCGATTTGTTGACGAGTTCGCATTACGCGCGCTATTGGTCGCAAACTAGTTGCGTTAGACTGCACGATTGGCTGGAATTCGTGACTAACACCGCTGAACTAGTACCATTTTTAGTGCCCCATTAGCCCATCCTTAGATATTATACGTCAATGGTTCCTAGTAAGAAACACTGAGGGAAAGACCATCAATCAGCGTTTCTGAATCTGCCTGGCTTTCATTAAAATATAGGAAAAAATAAATATTGGTGATACGTATGTGAAAAAAAATGCCTTAAATTAGGCATATATTCCGACTAATAGACATAGACATAGACATAGACATCCTTTATTGGTAATGATTAATTACAGGTCACAACTTACATATTATTCAATTATTATACATACGACATTATTTACACATTATTTATACACAACTTATTTGTTAATGCTTTTTTTTTGTTCATTACCTCACATCACAATTTATAAAAATAATAGCTTGCAATTATTTATAACTCATTATTTAATTGTTATAATTTAATAATTATTCAAACAAATATAAAATTTAATAATTATTCATACACACTATTGAATGTTATTTCTTTATGTTCAATAAATTCGTATAATTAATATATTAGGAATTAGACCCGGGTCGGGACCCTCTGCTGGATTATACAGCGTAACCAACTGAAATTAATACTTCCTAAGCTCCAAGCAAACCAACACGCCTACCAAGTAATTAATCATTTCATAAACTCCACATTAGAATATGCTAAAACACTCAGCCATTCATTATAAAGTATAATAAAGTGTAAAAAACCTAACATTAAAAATGTTGAATTTTTTTTTACCTTTTCTTCAATCAAGAGCAAAATACGATGAAAAATTCAAAGATTCGCGAGTTTTACGAGCTCAACGTTATGCCAATTTAACGTACGTAGTATTATGGAGTAAGGAAATAAGGACTAAAACAATGTCGTCGGTATTTCACGAGCACTTATACATAATTCCTGTTAATTTTTGCGAAAGGTATTGGGAATTCGAGCTTATGGGATTGATTTGCATGATTGTGCTAATTTAGATAATGATAGACTGATAATGATAGATTTTATTTTATCCAGTTCTTCCCTTCATTGTAATAAAAATAAAATTCTATGTTTTCCAAATGTTACTATGTACCTACAATCTTTCATAATCATAACACTTTCATTCATAGTAGTCGAGTACCTAGAAAATGTACTTAATATCCAACCGGCCAATGTATTAGCCAGAAATAGCTTACCTAATTAATCCTACCGATTAATTAAGAACAGAAAACAGTAGTGTGAGTAGCAGAGTTTGCTCTGGTACTTAACTAAAAGGTTTTCCAGATAATGTCGTACCCAACATCATAATTTCAAGTGCCAATTAAAATGTAATACATATTAGCTTGTAGTGGGGAAGTATAACGATAATATTGCTTTGTTATTACGTGCGCTTCAGAAAGTTTACCTTCATTTTGCGATATATGATAGGCATAAGAAAGTTCTTTCTGGTATACTTTAGGGTTATTTTAATAATATAACATGATGAATATTTCGAACACCTGCAGCAACAGCAACAATACCTCATCGCCGTCGTTTTACCTAGAACCAGCTGTATTTTTATTAATTGTATCATGTGTAATTATTAATGTTATATGAATGCAAAATACTTAAATGTGTGGTACTTTTGTTTTGCTAGTAGTTAGAACTAGGTACCTACTATTATCAAACTACATATCAAAGGTATTACTAATTTTTACAAGAAACGGTATTTGCCGACTTCCTCCACGAAAATTAAATCAAAAACTCAATTGCCACATCAAGCACTATTTCTTTTTTACATCTACACATAACAGACAATTTGCATAAATATAAGCCTATTATATAAGAACAAGAATAATATTTATTTTAAAGAAAAAACCTTATTAATATATCATACATGTTATCTTATACCTATAAACCTACTCAAGTTTTTAAATGGAATTATCTTTTTATCCTTATGTGCCTATTAATCCGTTGAATTCGATTTCTCACCTCTGTCGGCTTACTTTTTCGCGCAGCTCGCACTCTGCCATAATCCCCTTGTTGGGCGACCATTCACAACGGATTTGGAGGGGTCTACCACCTTTCTGAAATATGTTCTTGAAATACAGGACTATAATATTTACTCTATGACAATTGTTCAGAACGCATCCTATGTGACGTCACGGACGGCCGATTGCCTCCGAAATTCGAAGATCGTCAACGATCGGATGCGTATATAACGTCCGCCGCCAGCAGCCAACGGCAATCTTCCAAAATACGTTGAAACGACAAACTGTACTTGTAGTTGTACTACTGTATTAAAATAATTTTATTTTACAAATAAATCTCTGTACATAAGTTAAAATAACAAATCTTCATTGAAGATCCTCTTAGGCATCCCTGCACCACTAGAAAGGAGCCTAGGCCTCAACAACAATAACTTGTTTAAGCGAAAGTATCTCACCCTGTATTTCAAGTATATATTTCAGAATTACAGCCAGGCTAGCTGCTCATACCCACTTCTAAGATTACATAACTTAGGCATAAATAACATAGCATATTGTCATCATCATTAGTTTTAAATAACATCATTTGATGACAGCTGGAAAAATATCAGATGACTTCTATCGTTTCACATAATTGTGGTTGAATTGGCTTTAGAAATATACTATCAAAGTGTTCATATTTTATACATTACTTAACAAATTATTATTTTTTTCTTTTCAGAACAATACGACAAGCCAAGAACACTCAGCACATAATTCTCATAGCAGTTGTCAAGAAAAGGTGAGTCAACCATATAACTTTATTTACTTATTTTAGGGAAAAAACTCTGTTCCACGAGCGACAGAACCCATAAAATTTAAAACCTCGTTAACAGGGCTGGTATTATGTTTCAAAGTTTTCAGCCTTCACCAAATAATATTTTTCAACATCGCGTGATATCAAAAGCACAATTCATTTTAATTTATAGCGAAGTGAGGCAGTTATAATGAACGCCTGTTGGTACGAGTACGCTTGTCGGGATTTCCATAAAGTCTGCATTTAATTAATTATCTATAGTTTAATACCTCTCACATCTAATTGCCTACAGTTTTTGAAGTGAAAACTTCTTTAGCGGCGCTGGGCACTGTTTGAGGTGGGGAAAAAATGATAAACTCGAGACAGCGTAAGGCGATCACGTGACCGTAAGGGGCGTAAGGTTTAGATGGCCACTCATAATTTAGATGGCATTTAAATCAATAAAGAAAAACTCAATGTTATTTGACATTTATGTTGCGGACTCCTTTTCAAGACTCTTTACCTATGTTTAAATACCTAATTTGCTAATTTGACGTTGTCATGGCAGTATGTAAATAAACATGTCAATGAAAAAGTGTGATCTTATTTGAGAATGATAATAATATATAATAAATAAATAGAATACCTCCGCTAAACGTATGTATCGTGTTACCGGGCGACGGTAACATAGTGAGGTGAGTTTTCACTTCTATCGGCACTCCCGGAGTGCAACCGTTGTTGCTTGTTTTTGTCATTTGTTGTTCCTTTTGACAGGATTTAATTACTTAGTCTCGCCAGTAGGTAGGTAGGTTATTTCATGTTTTTAATGAACACATATGTCGTGTAAAAGGTTATTCCGTCGGTTATTCTTTATTATTTCATGCTATACTATGTACCTAATGTTAGGTCCCAAGTGAGTTATTGAACGGAATAAACTCTTTTCAATAACTACCTTTTGAGTTGTAAACTAAATGACATGTGTATGTGGGCACAATTGTCAGCGAATCAAAGTGTATTGTTACCAGGGAGCCTAGCCAAGCCCTCAACTGACATTCTATTCGGCGAACGACTTAGAATTGGCGCAGTGTAAAGTGTAATTGCGCCATTGATGTAACGCAAGTAGCGAGTCTGGCCCCGTAGCCAACGTGCCAATCGCTTACGCTCCGTAGCGATCGAAACGCAACTGTCACTGTCGCACTAATATGGAAGAGTGATAGAGAGACACTAAGCGATTCGATGGCGAAGCGATAGCGATTGTCACCTTGGCTAGGCCGCCTGTTCGGAAAGAGAAGAGTTGTGGAATGTATTGGGCTCCATACATTCCACGACTCTTCTCTTTCCGCACAGACTAGCAGCGTAAAAAAAGTAAATTAAAAATATTCTATGAGTTGTCCAAATAATACACGGGCTAATTTTGCCCGTATAGCAATTGGGAAATCAAGCTTAAATAATAATACTTACATTGTTCCCTAATAAAATCTCGCTTTTATAGAGTTTGATTTAATATTTCGAATGATTAACCAATGTACTTATATATTTTTCTTCATAAACATTTTGAAGTTACTTAACAACTTAGCCCGTATATCTCCTGGAAATTGTCAAAGAAGTTTCTAACTTTGCGAGGTATAAAGCCAACGACATTTTAGAGGTATAAGGAAAATCAATATTCCCGCGCAGATATTTATTTTAAAAGTTACAAAATTCAGACATTTTCCAAAAGAAAATTAGGAAATGTCGCTGTAATTGTGAGCCGTTGACACGCTGAGAGGATCATACAACGTATTAGGGTTTGCACGACGCGACGGATCCGAAATGTATGGGAAGATCCGCGGATCCGGATCCAGATCCGGATAATTTCATACATCCCGGATCTGGATTACAAACCCTAAACGTACGTAATGCCGACAAGACGGTGCAAAAACACCACGAAGGTTTTACGGATCTTATATCTTATTTTTACGGTACAACGCAATATTATGTTTACTACTACTATTTAAATATGAGTGGATGAAAAGAGTGTCTGCTTCATATATATGAATAAATAGGACAGCAGAATGTGAGAACTTTAAAGCAAATTATACCCTCTGTAACCCCACACCAAGACCTAGCGCCGGTCGGGAGCGCCCCATATAGTCACGAATTGGTTAATACGTAAATACACGTAGTAGAATTAGGTAGGTATATTATCGTATTACTTGCTGGCCAGAGCAGCTGCCCTGAGCAAAAGAGGAAACAGATTTTACAGATAAGTAGGTATGTATATGATATTGATAGACGGACGAGAACGCGGGAAAACCTGTTTTGAAAACCTCTAGTCACCAAACCAGGCGTGGCTCACTCCGCGATTTCGTCGCTTTGCTACAGGTAGCTAAAAGTACATCCGTTCGACCCCAATTTTGGGGAAAGCCATAAGCCGCGCGTGGCGCTGTCGCCACCTAGCGGCCATATCTGTGCAAATCGTAACAGACGCGTTTTGTTAGAGAGTGAGTCTTCTGTACCTAGTACTATTATTTATTCTGTGACCAAACCGAAAAAAGAAATCAAAATAAACAGCTAAATTGTATAGACTGTATATTACATAGGATATATATTTTATAGGCTATAGATTAATAGCTTGACTATCTTACAAGATTATATAACGATATATAAAGGACGTAAGATTAAAGTTAGTTTTCTAAAGTTATGAATATTCGCCGCAGGGTACTTACTTATGGTTTCCTTGCATACATTTGTCCCGTCTGCGTTGAGATTATGCAAAACTAGCAGACTACTCTTTGAATTTAAATTCGCTGCGCTTGAGCGCAAGTCTAATATGTTTTATAGTTTAAACGACGCTATTATTCGTGAACTCGAGATTTTACTTATATAAACTTCAATGTCAAACCACGCTATGTGAACCTGAAACTTAATAATTTGCATAACATCTATCATCTTAAAATGTTTTTAAAATCTAATGTTCAAACATCGTATTAATCTATAAGTGGTATTTAAGTGTAGAAGAATGTAAGTTTAAGTATGGGAGAGAGGGCGGTGCTTGGTGTGGGACGCTACGGTAACGTGTGTCAGCACCTTCGCCGCCTCGCATATCAGTCGCACGGTGCGCGCGGCTGGACCGGCGGCCGAGTCTCAGGCTGCAGTGAAGCGGCAAAAGTATGCCCCCCTGGGAGCAGGGTACATTTTTGTCCCTTTCGCGGTAGAAACGGCGGGCTGCTGGGGGGCGGACGCGAAAAACATGGTGCGCGACATAGGCCGTCGACTTAGGCAGAAGGGGGAGGACCCCCGCTCCGAGTCGTTTCTGGTGCAAAGGCTATCCATATCCATCCAGCGTGGCAATGCCGCGAGTATTATGGGCACTTTTGCACCGGAAGCGTCTAGGAGCGGCAGCAATGTTTAGTTAGTAGTTAGTTTGTAAATATGACTGACTGTATGTAATAGTATGTCTTTTTAATTGTATTTTAACCTGTCTTTTACTGCAATAAAATATTGAAGTTTAAGTTAATAACTAAATAAATAACAATACAATACAATTACTCTTTATTGCACACCTCATTACAGAAAACAATACAAATAATACAGCAAAGAAGAAGAGCTGGTAATGTGCATTAAATCGAAAATAATCTGAAACTCTTTGAAATATTTATTCGGCTAACTAAGAATTTTTAAGTAATTTAAGTAATGCGATGACGACTCAATGATTTTGATTAACGCAATACCCATACATAAAAATGGTCTTTTGGGCGCCTATAAATAACCCAAACGCAAAACTAAAAACTTTTACTATTTACAAAAGTTCAAATGATTTACCTTTAAACAATTTCTACAAAATTTCATAAGAGATTTATTATTTATACCAGAGAATTTACTCTTCTAACAGACTTAGCTCGAGGGAAAACTCGAGACTTGAGAAAGTCATCATTTCTTTTTGTTACTTCTACGAGACGCTTGAGAAATAAAATTAACGGATAAATGGACCGCCATTTATGTAACTAATAAGTTGTTCTATTATGTTACCACTTCGAAGTAAGTTGCGGAGTTTGTTATTTAGTGACTTGGTGGAGTTGGGTACTAACTTATAATATAGCTGCGAGTACATATATGATAGTTTTATTTTTATGTCCATGGAAACATTTTCTCTGCTGTGTTCTGTGTCCTTTTGAAGAAAATTCAATACTTAAATACCTATATGTACAATAAATCTTCTTCTTATTCCTCTCGTTGTCCCGGCATTTTGCCACGGCTCATGGGAGCCTGGGGTCCGCTTGGCAACTAATCCCAGTAATTGGCGTGGGCACTAGTTTTTACGAAAGTGACTGCCATCTGACCTTCCAACCCAGAGGGTAAACTAGGCCCGTATTGGGGTTAGTCCGGTTTCCTCACGATGTTTTCCTTCACCGAAAAGCGACTGGTAAATATCAAATGATATTTCGTAAATAAGTTCCGACAAACTCGTTGGTACGAGCCGGGGTTCGAACCCGCGACCTCCGGATTGCAAGTCGCGTTCTTACCGCTAGGCCACCAGCGCTTATTATAGGTACCTACAATAAATATCGTAAAATATTGATGATATTACTAATGTGGTCGTATAAACGGTAAAGAACAGTTCAGACAAAAAAATATTTATAAAATAAAATAAAAAAGTCACTCATATTTCAGTAGGTAATTCAGTTATAGTCAAACAAATCCTTCAGGTTTTATTCGTTATGCTAGACTCGAAAAATACCTAGTCGAATTATGTATATACGTTATTAAATGTCAGATTCTGAGATTTCTAGCTCTCATGTTTGGCATATTAATAAATGAAATGCAAACACTTGCCTTCTTAATTCGATATTATTCAAGACAAAGATTTCGCGGAACGTGTTTTATATATCATTAATAAGTCGCAACGGAATACATATTAATTCCTTGGCTCGCGTATTTCTATAAACACCTTATCAAACATATGATTTAATAAATAAGCCGAAATTTCCCTTCATCTCTATCTTAAATTCGATATAGTACTGCGCACAGTGCGAACGAATGAAAACATATATAAATCTTGAAAGATATACGCATAAGTACTCGTATTGCGAGAAAGACCTCAGAGTAAGTTCAGGCATATATTTACAGATTTTAAAAATACGTTACCAATACCAATTTCAAGCCAGGGTCTGCTCGCTCTTAAACTTATACAGGGTGCCCAGTAATTAATGGATAACCTTCTAACCACCGACAGGGCACCTTAGGCTTGTCCAGAAAATGCACTTATAGGTCTAGTAAAAGTTTCATGGTTTTCGAGATAATCGCACTTTTCTGTCTTTATTATCTCGTGTGCGATTATCTCGAAAACCATGAAACTTTTACTAGACTTATAAGTGCATTTTCTGGACAAGCCTAACGTGCCCTGTCGGTGGTTAGAAGGTTATCCATTAATTACTGGGCACCCTGTATATTTGTGCGAGAGGGATGCAATGAAATCGATATTATTTATATTGACAAAATTATTTATTTTTTCTGAATAGACGCTTTAGACATCGTACACGACACTGATTTAATTATTGTCTGCTTGTCGCGTTCTCTAAATTTACGTTCCACACAATGATTTATAACTCAAGATAGGTTATAGGCGTTCCAAAATTGAAGCGCTTACCTTGTGACAAATTGGACAAGTTTCCTTTAGTCGCGGCTGGACAAGCGAGAAATGTGCACATGCTAACGAGCTCCCGCACACCGAAAGAGAAAAAGACGACCTTATGTTTAACAACGAGTGTGACAAAGATGGATGGAATGAGAAAACTAATCAAAAATAACAGATTTCTTCGTAGGCACAGAAATAAATATGGAAGTATTTTTTGTGCTCCTCAAGTACGAGTATAACCTATCTATGGTTATATAATATCATTGGTTCCGTATATAAACATGAAAACATTTATTCGGGGAATGGGTAGGTACCTAAAATGAAATATTTACTCATATCATAATGAATGTTTTGATTGCAACACAAATTTTGTTACCTATACCTACGTGCTATTCAATTCAAATAATCGAATGTTTAAAAAAAACCGAATAAATAACACAATTCTCACTGAAACGTGTTTAACCTTACCCGAGATTAGAGCTTAACTACTTAAGTAGTCATACTTACACTTTTAGTACGTGTGAACTATTGTTTATTTTTATATTTAACAGTACTAAGTAATAGTAACACTAGTAACCTCTTTATTGTACAAAAACACATAAGTACAATTAAGAAAAGTGAAGTTCCACGTCGAACTTATCCGTTTAAGGGATCTCTTCCAGTTTCACGGTTTGTGTAAAAAAAGTAATAATTTTATCACACAGGTGAATAGAAAAGCAGTAAGTGCCGTGCACTGCTCCTTTTGCGTTTCTCACTCACTTTTCTATTCATCATCATCAATCAAAAACTTCAAAATCAAGCAATAGGCATTCACTGTTGGAAAATCACCTCTCCATTAGGTGCGTGGGAAACTACGATCATATTTGGGCGGTTTTTTTTTGTTGTCCCCTACACTTTTTTTTTTCAAATTTGGGATTTTTCATGTTATTTCTACTCAGAATCACGAGCTCTTTCTATCCTAATAGGAGACAAAAAGTGTCCCAAAATTTACATACATTTTTCGATCTTTCCATTACGCGACCGCCATACAAAGTCTATGAATAAAAAAACCGGCCAAGTGTGAGTCGGACTCGCGCACGGAGGGTTCCGCACCATCAACAAAAAATAGAGCAAAATAAAAACAAGCAAAAAAAAAACAAGCAAAAAAACGGTCACCCATCCAAGTACTGACCCCGCCCGACGTTGCTTAACTTCGGTCAAAAATCACGTTTGTTGTATGGGAGCCCCACTTAAATCTTTATTTTATTCTGTTTTTAGTATTTGTTGTTATAGCGGCAACAGAAATACATCATCTGTGAAAATTTCAACTGTCTAACTATCACGGTTCGTGAGATACAGCCTGGTGACAGACGGACGGACGGACGGACGGACAGCGGAGTCTTAGTAATAGGGTCCCGTTTTTACCCTTTGGGTACGGAACCCTAAAAATGGTGACGGAATGGAAATAAAAACCTTAGGACACTTTTTTTCTCCTATTAGGATAGAAAGAGCTCGTGATTCTGAGTAGAAATAACATAAAAAATCCCAAATTTGAAAAAAAGTGTAGGGGACAACAAAAAAAAACGCCCATTTACCGCGTTAACGGTATCGTCGGGGTCCCTCTTATATTCCCTTGCACATAAATACTTTTTGAAAGAGAAGTACATAGGTAAGCCCATAAACGGATACTGATTGTACTTATCGGGCCACGTGACGGCCATGTTGCTTTATGATCAGATTTAATGCGGCTTAAGACATAAAACACCCCTCTCCCCCTGAAAGCTGGATTTGCTCTCCAGCGCGCCACTTAGCTCTTACTTTTTCTAGGTAGATTCTGTGAGATTATGCCTTGTCAGTGACTACCTTACTTAGAATGTCTTCTATTGACATTATTTTGTTACCTACTTTGTATACGATTATTTACGTAAACTTTGGTCGAGACATATACAGGGTGCTTCCTGTAACAGGAGCAATAAATTAAACTAAAGGCTGTACTCCTCAAACTGACCAACATTTGTTCAGCAACTTTTAAAAATTATGAATCCTTTAGACTTCCTCTTTTTCATACAAAATTAATATTGCCTTCAATGTACGCTCACATCAGTGTGTTTGACGTTACTTATCACGCTTTAAACATAACAAAATTTGCAATACATTGCGTCTTAGAATAAACTTTAAAGTGTAATAAAAATTAAAATATGAGTTATTTTGAAAAGTTGCTGAACAAATGTTGGTCAGTTTGAGGAGTACAGCCTACAGTTTAATTTATTGCTCCTGTTACAGGAAACATCCTGTATATCAGATAGAAATGGCCGTATTTCGCTGTAGCAGACAGCCTTCACTTATGGTAACATGTAAAATTGCAAAATAATTTATTTTTTCCTCGGATGTCTAGGAACGTATATTATTTATTTTCTTAGTCATTCGGTATCTTGTAAACGTTTCGAAGCTACCTATACACACAGCTCAATAGAAATACACTTTTTACTGTAATAAAATAAAACTTTGAGCCAACTTTAATAAGCAGCCGAATTTGTATTTGACCATTTCTCAAATAATTTGTACATTTCGATCACATCTTAGATTTCTATAAAAATTGTTATGCTGGTAAAGTACATGAAGCTGAACAATTTCCACCATATTTTCCAAAATGTCCAAGAAAGTTTGTATGAAACATCCTTTTTTGTTACCAGATTTCCTTACACATTTGGTAACAAAAAAAAGGACTGTTTCATACAAACTTTCTTGGACATTTTGGGAAATATGGTGGAAATTGTTCAGCTTCATGTACTTCATGTACTTTACCAGCATAACAATTTTTACAGAAATCTAAGATGTGATCGAAATGTACAAATTATTTGAGGAATGCTCATTTGCGGATTATTCACCACAGATCCAAATTGAATAGTTTAACACATTCACTGCCCCCGACGCACATGTCCGTCCACCGTCATACAAGTTTGTTCCTAGGCCACGCCCCCTGGCAGTGAATGCGTTAAACAGCATAAGAGGGCTCGACTTTGCTTGTTAGGATGCTCAGCATCTCGCAGATTTCAAATCGTAGATATCCGTCTTAAACTCTTAGGGCCACTTGCACCATTCCAGTAACCCGGGGTTAACCAGTTAAACCTAAAATCACCATCGTTACCAAACAATTTGACACTGGGTTAACGGTTTAACCGCTTAACCCCGGGTTAGTGGGATGGTGCAAGTGGCGCTTAGAGGCAGTACTTAGTATCGAGTTTTTGTTGTATCTTTATGCTACATTATCGCCGAATTACTCGAAATATAAATAAAATACCTATAGTATAGGTAACGAGTAAATATATAAATAAAACTTACGTGTTTAATAATTGGGCAAGAGTATCCGTTTTTTAAAACGAAGGTTCCATGTAGAGCAAACTGAAATCTGACATTAAAAAGATATTATTTATCGCATAAAACTCCTGACGCAAAACAAGTAGGAAATCGTTTTGGCTTTTTGACGGCATAATAAAAACGCTGTTACATTTCGTACATGGCCTGGATTTCCGTAGGCTGTATCATGATTGTTATAGCTTCAATATGTATAAAATAGTCTTAATTTAATTTAATATAGTCGTTATGTTGTATCTTCCTTTTGTGTAACTTTTATTTTACTATTTGTTCACTGTACGTTATTTGATGTCTTTTTCTTCTTGTCTGTTACCCTCCGTGATTCTTCTCACTTGATGGTCTCATCGGAAGACCAGCGCTGGAAGCCACCAGCAACATGCTGAGATGAGGCCATTTCGTGGCACTTTAATCTTATTTTGTGTTTTCTTTCATATTATGTATTGTCTGTGCTTACAAATAAATTATATTCTATTCTATTCTTTACTTTTCAAATAAATAAACCGTTTATACAGGTGCACGACACTATAATCTAGTAGTAAGTAAGTAAGTAGTAAAAGATAAATACAAAATTAATCTGTTATGAGTGAATCATATCAGATTCACTCGAATAAATATTGAATGCATATAAAATAACAATCGTGTTGGAATCTGAGCAGTAGTATTCTAATCTTATGATAAGACTAATCCAATGATTACTTCCTATTTTGTAGTCTTTATTTAAAATTACACATTCCTAACTCTAATGGAGGAATAATGAATGTAGAGGCGAGTAAATAAAATATTATTTACTATTTAATAACTTTAAGTGCAATGAAAACGAGTTTTCAGGCTCTTGTAACCTGTTTTTATGTCTCTGTAGTGCAGTTTCTGCCTTTTGTATTCATTTATTCAAAACTTTCACGGCCTTTTACGTTAAAATTGCTTTCATTTCATGCACAAAATTGCAGCTGCCAAGTTAAAATAGCTGCAGAATACACCTGAATACAGTGACCACATTATTCAATGTTGCACGTTCGGTTAAATTTTCAATGGAAACCATTTTTACAGCGCAAAAGGAGTCCCCAGGGTCAACCCGATTGGGTGGGTCTGGGGAGCAATTTCCTCGCCGTCTATTCACATTGTCTACTCGAGCGGGAATGAAACAAGTTCTCGAGAAAACCAGTGTAATGTGGCATAGGTCATTACCTATTCCATTTCCATTCCATCTGCATTCAGTAGCAGCGGTCTTATGCTGGTTCCCGACTCTTTCGTGCTTGGCTAGCGCTTGTATCCACAGATATTAAATCGTAAGTCAGCGGAGGCTTCCAAACCGAATTTTACGAGCAAATTTAAAAAAAATACATTATTTGAATGTTTTTACAATTTGTGAAGCAAGCCCTGAAGCCACTAATTTGCATTTAGGTACATTCTAACTTTATTTTGTGACGAAACTTGACGTGCAATTAAAACCTATTTTTTAATACTAAATTAGTAGTAATTAATTTAGCAGAAACCAAACAACTCCTATAATTTGTACCGTAAAATGGGGTGAGTAGGGGCAAAACTGACATTTAAACCTCGATAACATTTTATTTTTACATATACAAACTGAATGGTGTATATAATAAGTGTTCCAGACGTTTGTATTTTAGTTTTTATTTTATTTTGGGTAGTTCTATTTCATAACTTTGACGATAAACAGGAAATCCCACCTCACCCCCTAGTCGCTCGTATTTGGGGTGAGTTGGGTTTTCATACAATGGTAATTTTGGAAGATTGTTGGATCGATTTTTTTTATTATGAGTAGGTATTACTAATTACTATAAGTAGCTCCATTTTAAATTGGAATACATTATTTTTGTAGCAGTAGCCTTAAAAATCCATCTCACCCCCCTTTCATCCCTTCTCTCCCCATTCATAACCCAACTCTCCCCGCGAACCCCACTCACCCCATTTTACGGTATTTCAAAAGTGAACAAAATGAACCTAACACCCATTTCCACGACCGATGACGATGGTATACACATATATTTGACGATGTAAACCTTTATACAGTTATCGATGACTTTATTTATATGCACATATCATAAAAAGAAGATAACTAGCTATAAACATGTGTACTTACTACATATTTTATGAGCGGGTGACTGACTATAAAAATACCCCATAAATATAAGGACCCTTCCATAATAATAGAATTATATAATATAATTATATGTATATCTAAAGGGCAGTTGCACCAACTACAACTAGCGGACTGATCAACGTTACTCGTTACTCAGCAGTGAACTATGAAAATATCCATAGATTAAAATTTTACGAATGCTTTAACGGTCACTGACAGTCTAAATTAGAGTAGAATTCTGGCAAGGCTTCTTTCGTGGGAAATCTCATTTTTACAGGTTTTCTTGGTAACCCAAATAATTACCTCAAGGTATATGTGACGTTCCACGGATAAAGGCTGCTGTTTATTAGGTCGCTATTATTAACGATACTCCAATACCACGCGACGTAAGCACCAACCACCATAATAAGGTTTTTTTTAAGTAGGTATAGTTAGTTAGTAAGGCGATAAAAGCGAGGGTTTTTGATGCTTTAGCTATACGGTGAAGGTAAAATGGAATACTAAAAAATGGGGACAGGGGTGGTAAATCGAACGTACTTTAGTAAGTACAGTGATAAACTCGCCTTACATATAAAACTACGATGCAATATCCTTTGCCTCATCGGGACTCCCAAATTTAATGAAGCAATCCCTTTTACTGGCTATAAAGGGTCCAGCGACCGGCTGAAAATGGTAGGGCTGCCACATCTACAACAAAGTTACGAAATACTAGCTTCTGCCCGCGACTTCGTCCGCGTGGAATGATGATGATGATTGATTAAAACTATTCTATTTCCTACTCCGGGCCTCAAATTATTTATCTCCATAGAGTCTGTGCGGAAAGAGAAGAGTCGCGAATTGTATGGGGCCCGATACATTCCACGACTCTTCTATTTCCGCACAGGCTCTATCAAATTTCATCTAAATCTGTTCAGCAGTTAAGCTTGAAGAGGTAGTAGGCAGACATACAGAAATACTTTCGCATTTATAAGTAAGGATATGAAAATTGTTAACGTTTCGAAACTTTAAAATGAGAATTAAGCAATTTCAACCCTGGAGCCCTTTGAAACTCAACCCAAAGGTTGTTCACTTCTGTCAATATAGTAAGTACCTTGGGCCCGTTCGTTTCCACCCTTTTGATTCGTCTGCAAGACTCCGATAATTTAAGACAGACACATTTAATGCCAGATGCCACTCTCGGCTAATGCAGTTTTTACGAAAGGTTGAAGTTAACTACATTCATTAGTAAAATTGTAAAGCTTTTAACGTTTTTAAACAAGTTATTATTGTTAGTTACAAACAATACCGATTATTTATGAAAACAGAACGTCCAGTGTTTAATCCAGCATTTTAATAAGTTTTTGGAAAAAAATAATTTTTGGTACAAGCTTTTATCGCTGACTGTACTTTTCTTACAACAGACAACTAATACTCATCGAGACAATTCTAAAAACCCCTAACACAGTTAGGTTGCGTTGTTTCATCACAGAGTTCCTATGGCCACCTCCTGTCTCCATCATCAGATCAGTTCGACAGTACCATATTATTGTATTGTCATCAGAACTACATACAGCTGCCAATTTTCATGACGCTACGATCCTTGGAAGATGGTTAAATTAGTTACCTTAGATTCGTTATATACAGGTCGATCTAATAAAAGCTTGTTAATAATAAAAATTGTATACCCCACGGTTACTTCTGGTTTGGGTTTTATAAAAAATTGTAATAAACTTGAATTTCTAGTCTTCGCAACGAGTATCTCATACTCGTACGGCATCATCTCATTGGCAATAGCATAACATTCCATCTCATCCTTGTCCTAAATAAATAAATAAATAATACCCATAATTCCTGCGCGTGTTTTCCTTTTTACAAAGAGTCTTTTCTTTACAGAGCAGGCTGACGGCCTCTTGATTCATATCGAGATCAAACGATGTGAATACTGATTGGCCTAACATATTTTTCATATGTTTTGAAGTAATACCTTTCCTATTTTGTTTGGTACGCTGAACAAGCATTTTATTGAAGTTCTAAATGTTAATTTACTGTAATATGGGAATTTACGCTTTTAAATGTGGCTACGGGCCCGATTCTGATTTTGAAATAGACATCTACTAGATATCTTATAGACATCACCAAGATACTGACAACGATATTTTTAAGATATAACCTGTCAAATTTGTCATTTCCGCGATTCTGGAGATACTCTTGAACGATTTTCACAATGTCTAAAACGTCTCATGTATTTTTAGATCTCAAAACGATCTTAAAACGATAATTTAACGTAAAAGTGACATTGGTTGCCTGGATTGAGCTGCAAAAGATATCTAGTTGAAATCTAAACTAGTTGGTATCTAGTACATGTCGTATAGTTCTCTTCTCTAGAACGGATCTTGTTTTCCGAATACCGCGACCTGTCTTCTGTAGGACCTGTAACATATATACAGCAGTATATGGCATTGGTTTCAAAGTACATATTGGAACTCAAAAACTCGTATACTTATTTACTTGATTCAAATAATTCCCACAACCTTTAAATTGCATTACCATAACCCTAGACAGGTTGTTAGTCAGAATACCTATAATTTTCCTTCAAGTATTAAAACCTTTCCCAAGAGTTTAATAACCGCGGAAACTATACTCCTTTACAACATTTTGCGTAAACAATAAAGTTTACGCAGTCATAAAAACACAAACACGGTGCGTAACAATAGTTAGAATTCTGTACCGTTACACTGAAAAGAAAAATGTATACATTTTATTTGTAACTAATACGTAGGTACATACATTCGTACGTACATTTAACCGCAGTGGCACCTTTTGAACCTTAGGGCAAGCTATGATTACATATTCAGGTTTAAGTACAGCTAACAACAGCCGAACTCTTTTATTTTTACTAAAGCTTAGTTTCTGAGTGTATCGACACAATGTGTTGTGTACTTAGACATTTTTGCTACATGCAGTTGTAATAAAACGATCTAATTAGATCCGTAAAAGATTATACTTATATATACGTAATTAAACTTAGTAGTGTTTTTGTGTTTGTGTTTTTCCAATCAGTAGAAAAATATATGTATAAATAACGCAAATTAACGAGTCAGCAAATGAGGAAGAGAGGAACTATGTAAGTATCTTGATTTTTTGACAAATAGCCTAGCATACTTACTTACTTACTTACTGCTGTGGCGCAACGACCCGAAGTGGATCTTGGCCTCCGACACCAAAGACCGCCACGCTACTCTGTCCAAAGCCGTTTCTGTCCAGTCGACGGCGCCGAGTTCGCTAAGGTCTTTCTGCACTTCGTCTCTCCAGCGGTACCTAGGGAATCAGCGGAAGGCCGTCTGGAAATAGCCTAGCATACTCTAAACAAATAAATACTTATAGTCTGGCCAGCCGTCGTGTCTCTTGAAAAATGTGCAGCTACTAAAAAATCTATGCGTTTACGTTTATACATACGTACGTTTGCCATCCCATATTTTTTATACATATATTTATTGGGTCTAATAGTTTGTGATTAAAATGAACTCTGAAAGAATTAATTTAAAGTTGTTGTAGTAACGACATGTTTCATCAATAGCCCATATGTAGTTAACAAACAAAACGAAAACTACGTCACCTTAGGTACCAATATTAAATTTAATATTAAGCATCCAACCTCGATTAATTAAGTAACAGCAATATATTATAGCTTCCAGGTTCCAACCATTTTCGTAAAAAAAAGTCGTAAAAGCTTTTGAAAGAGCACCATTATAAGCTCTTCGGGATTTTCGCGTATAGTTTCAAATCAGGGATAATGGAAAGTAAACAAGCACTCAACGACACGGCTCCGACACGACGTGTGCAAACAAAGGATATCCGGAAAACGTTGCGGGGTTTACTCGACCGCTTTGTCCATGGGGTTTTAACCTTTTGGACGCCAATGACCGATATATCCGCACTGTAGGTTCAACGCCAAAGACCGATTAATCGGTCACAGACCACAGAGCAACATCGACCTACGTGCATATACATAAAGTTCAACTTTAGTTTTGACATTTCAATGATGTGGCGTCTGAGTGACAGCTTTTGTGTTTGACACGGCGTGGAAAAGGTTAACGTAAGCACATTATGTAAGGTGGTATGTTAAACTATATCCCTACCTTGACCCCCGCGATACAGGCCATGCCCTGTGCGGGGTTCAATGTACCTGTTAAACTTTTATTGTTAAATAAAGATATTGTTATTGTTACCTATTTATATATGTATGAGAGAACACTCTAACAACAACAACAAAAGTAAAACATTACTACCCTTTTTGCATCTTGTCTTCACATTAGAGTCTCTAAATCTCATTATATATGACATCACTTGAAGTGCATCTGAATATTCTGAATCGTACTAATATACTCGTACCTATTATTGGTGCTGTATTATACTCGTATGGGTTTTCGTACAATTGTCTGTTACCCTGGTAGCGACTCAATATTTTTATTGTTTTCTTGTTAAAAATAATCAAACTATTTTTCTATCTATAAAGGGCGCAAAAACAGTCTTACGCCTACAGATATAGAAAATCTGTAGGCGTAAGACTGTTTTTGCGCCCTTTATGACAAGCGTGAAATAAGGAGCAATAATACTTGGAGGATATAATCAAACGGAGACGCCATGTCTGTAATTTTCTGTATAAAACAGTCTGCCGATTTTTGCGGGGGAGGGAAACGTCAAATGTATGCGTAACGTAAAAATAGCCATGTCAGATAAACGTCAGTCCATACATTGTGTATGACCGTTGGCCGCCTATTTTCGACAGAGGGGAAAGCCTGTTAATGGCTACTCCGTTTAGTTGTATCCTCCAAGCAATAATATAACGTCCACCGTAAAATAGGAAGGGATTCAAGGCCTATGTCAAAACTGACATCATATCCCGTCCTCACTATAAATGCTGTTTCCGAATTCCGAGGCAAACCTCGTAAATAACAAAAGGCATTATGTACTTACCCACTACTCACAATAAATAAGACTTCCATGTAAAATATTGTAGGTGCGCCCGTTAATATTAACCTTCATTTTTTTTCATAGGTATTTAAATAAGGCAACAATAAGCCCATATTACATAATGTATCAGGGATGTTGCGAATATCCGCATCCGCATCCGCAACCGCGGAACTTCCGCATTATTTTCAACATCCACATCCGCATCCGCATAAAATCGATGCGGATTTAATGCGGATGCGGATGTGGAACAGGTCGGTACAGGAACGTCTTAGCATCGGCGTAAGTGTTAGACTGCTAGGTAATTTAGTCATTAGCCAAAAAAACCTATTAGAAATTAGCAGTCAAGCGTGAGTGGGACTTAATGTACGAAACCCTTGGAACGCGAGTCCGACTCGCACTTGGCCGGTTTTTTGAAATAAAAATGACTAAAATGTAATATTTGACGTTTTTTATGTACAGTCGACGTCAAAGAGAAATTTACAGCCAAAGTAACAAAAAAATGTTTACACGACCTAAATGCTATGACAATAAAGTCGTGTAAATAATTTTTTGTAACGTTAGTCGTAAAGATCTCTTTGACGTCGACTGTACCTATCTTGACATCCGCATCCGCATCCGCATCCGCGGATGTGAGCCTTTAAAAATCCGCATCCGCATCCGCGGATGACAAAAAATCGGCATCCGCAACATCCCTGATATGTATAGGTACCCTATAAACTAACCAACAAAAAATACCTAAATATCATAAACTTTAAGGGGCCCACTGATTAACAGTCCGCCGTCGGTATCGGCCTGTCAGTTAGAACAAAAATTTGACAGTTCCGAACAACTGACAGGCTGATATCGTCCGGCGGACTGTTAATCAGTGGGCCACTTAAGAAGTAAACACTATTTTGCTACAGAACAAAGTTGCTTCGTTTAAGGCCAAGTTGAAATTAATCTGAAATCTATCTTGTTTGTAATAGTTAATAGGTACTTTTACCTAAAGTTTAAATAATACTATAAGGCTGGCTGTGATAATTTTATCTGTAGCACTTAGATTCCATTGTCAAAACATCACAATATTGTATGAGCCTTGCAGACCGGACACCCGACTTGCTTTTGTCAGCTTTGTCTCAGCCGTCCCTTGCCGAATGTGGCTACACTCTACAGCAGCGGTCGGCAACCTTTTAGTAGCCAAGGGCCACATAGTAGGTAGGTAATGAAGTTGACGCGGTCCGCACTTTGTTAATATTTATGACTAGACTAGACATTGTCGTTTGTCAATATTACATACAAAATAGCCAGGGAGGCTCTCGGGCCGCAAGTGACAGGTTCACGGGCCGCATGCGGCCCGCGGGCCGCGGGTTGCCGACCGCTGCTCTACAGCAATGGAATTATAATATACTCGTATATAGTATACTCGTATATAACTATAGATCGGTTATACTCATACATAACGAGCAAAAATCAATAATCCCTACTAATATTATAAATGCGATTGTAACTCTGTTTAACTGTCTGTCTGTCCGTCTATTAAGTACCTCTTCACGCTTAAACCGCTGAACCGGTTTAGATGAAAGTTGGCATGGAGATAGTTTGAGTCCTGGGGAAGGACATAAAATAGTTAAGGTGCAATAAGTTCGTGTACTTCTCTCACTCTCACTGAGCGTAAGCGTGAGCGAGATCGAAGTGCGTGCCTGGGAGCGCGGCGGTTATCAATTTTCAAACATATTGAAAATTGATAACCGCCGCGCGCGAGCCTTTTTGCAAGATTTATTATAATTTTTAAAGTGCATTTTAGATCTAAGTATGTTCGTGATTTTTCTCGATCGAGCGGAAGTCAAAAACTCAGGATTCGAATCGAATTGCTAATAAATTTTATGGTAGATGTACTGTGATCCAAAAAGCGCTATCACTTTTTAGGGTTCCGTGCCCAAAAGGTAAAAAACGGGTCCCTATTACTAAGGCCCACCCCACATCTAGCGTCTTTCGAGCGTCGGCGTCTACCGGCGTCTGGTCAGGGCTATGGAAAATGACGTCGCTGCGCAGTTGCGTCGACGTTGCGTCGACGTTGCGTCGAGCAGTGCCATAGAGTTGTAGACGCCGACACTCGAAAGACGCTAGATGTGGGGTGGCCCTAAGACTTCGCTGTCCGTCCGTCTGTCACCAGGCCATATCTCGTGAACCGCAACAGCTAGACAGTTGAAATTTTCACAAATGATGTATCTCTGTTGCCGCTATAACAACAAATACTAAAAATAAAATAAAATAAATATTTAAGGGGGGCTCCCATACAACAAACACGATTTTTTTGCTCTATTTTTTGTTGATGGTGCGGAACCCTCCGTGCGCGAGTCCGACTCGCACTTGGCCGGTTTTTTGTTAATCCGTTTTCTGACCCTACTGCACCTTACATTATATTTTCGATTTCAAGGTTGCTCCCATTAGTTTTTGTTCAACCCGGTGTAGCACCTCATTTTCAGAAAGTCTGTTAAAAATTACCATAATATATGTGAGTCTAGTTTCAAAAAAAACTCTTGTTTTAGACCTTTTGTGTAACTATCTGCCTCATATTTATATTAGGTAAGTATAATACGACCTACTTACATGTCGGACGTTGATGCTGTGACTCGTGAGCAGGGATGTTGCGGATGCCGATTTTTTGACATCCGCGGATGCGGATGCGGATGTTTAAGAGCCAACAGGAGTGGTCATTTCTCCATACAAACGTACTCGACTGTTTCCTCCGTGGGTTTTGAAGCTAGAGCAATGATTTTTTCAACACAGATTAATATTGTCAATATCTGTGTCGGACCGTTTTGCTTTTTTTGATATTTTTGTTTTTTAAGGCGCTAGAGCCCTTCATAAATGGTCAAAATGGCCTAATTGACTATGCCGCAATGAGAGGCGCGCTATTCAAAACTGATATCAATTAGCCAAAAAAGCAAAACGGTCCGACACAGATAATGTCATAATCATTTAGATTTCCAAATTTAGTTACGATTGGTTAAGTTTTGGAGGAGGAAACAGTCGAGTACGAAACCTCGATTTTTGAGATTTTTACGCAGGATTTTTCGCCTTGTCCTTATCGCACTAGTTTTAGGAGCCGCTTCCGTTAGCGAGACGGGTATATTTACCTAAAATATTTAAATCTCAGCTCCTGTTGGCTCTTAAAGGCTCACATCCGCGGATGCGGATGTCAAGATAGGTACATAAAAAACGTCAAATATTACATTTTAGTCATTTTTATTTCAAAAAACCGGCCAAGTGCGAGTCGGACTCGCGTTCCAAGGGTTCCGTACATTAAGTCCCACTCACGCTTGACTGCTAATTTCTAATAGGTTTTTTTGGCTAATTACTAAATTACCTAGCAGTCTAGCACTAACGCCGATGCTAAGACGTTCCTGTACCGACCTGTTCCACATCCGCATCCGCATTAAATCCGCATCGATTTTATGCGGATGCGGATGCGGATGTTGAAAATAATGCGGAAGTTCCGCGGTTGCGGATGCGGATGCGGATATTCGCAACATCCCTGCTCGTGAGTGACGGGCCGGCGGCCGGGTCTCCTCTCCAGCACTGTGGACACCGCATTTACTATTGTTTAATGTAACAATATGCTTTCGTTTTCATACTGTGTTACTGTTTCTATACTTATACGTATGGTAAAGCTATTATTTCACGTAACAATAGAGATCTGAATTATATTTCCGACGTGTCCACAAAATTTTAGCCCAGGCAAGTTATGTAGGTCGAGTTTACAAGCTTTACAAGTCAGTTTCTTAGAGACATATTATAATTTAATATATTTTTGGAGCGTTGGCTTGTAAAATGTTTTTGAACTCGACTTGTAATATTTTACCAAAATATAATATTTGCGTACCTATTATAGACGCGTTTATTTTCCACCATAATTCGGTGTCTCACTAGCGACATATGAATTACACGTGTGAACGACATACGTAGTTAAGTTAGTTACTAAAGTTAAGGTTAGTTAGAAAAAAATCCTAATGATTAAATTTTATGCACCTGAGTCCTAATGCAATTTTTTCCCTACCCCATACCTTTAGAGTAGAATTACATCATTTTATCATGGTGACACTGTCTCATAAAACTCATCGTTATCTCTAATATTATAAAGATGAACCAAATGATAACTCATCAGGCGTAAAGCAATAGACTTTACTCATCAATTTGGATCAAAATAATCAACCTAATTGTTCTTAATATTTCTAAAACCATTTAATGAATTGTTGCTGTTGGAGGGGAAATCTTCGGAAGTTGTTAATCACTTTGGCTAATTACTGTCTGCTTTTGTTTTAGCGCCTACCTGAAAGATGACTTCGCTACTCTGCCTTATCTGGAAGTGGGTTTCAATAGGGTAAGTACCTACTTCGTATTTTTTTAATAGCTCATGAGTCATAACGACTTGACAAATATAGGAATCGGTTTTTGCTCTATCGAAATGGCTATTTTTTTATTCCTGTTTTGAAATGTAATAAATAATCAGAAATAACTAACAGAAATTACGTATTTATGTTATGCAAACTTTTGCTTTCTTAAAAATTTGTTCTCCTCGTAATAAGCGTACTTGTTGTACAGCTATTAATTTACATAAAGCTTGAAGTATTCTTGATTCTTTTTAAATAATCAAGAATACTTCAAGCTTTACTTATTATATTCTAGTATTATGGTAAAAAACCTACGGTTATTTCTTTGACTTTCAAAACAAATGATTGGTGCCTTCGATTTGCTTTGGATAAAAGAAACTGAAACTTTGGTAACCTGCCTACTTTACAGGCATTATGCCACTTGGAATTACCCCAAATAACGGACAAAAAACGTCTTACAATTCGGCTAAGTCCTTTCTCCTTGTTGGCCTACATTTCGGAGTTGTCATAAGGGATATTTTATAATGGCATCATCGAGAAGCAGGTATGTCTAGCGAACTAAACTTCATATGCTATTCCATTAAGCGGTTAAACACTGACATGACATGACCTACGTAAATTAGTTTTTAGTTTCGAAGGTTTTAGGTACATGCGGCTTTCATACCAAAAGTCACAGGTTCTAACGCAAAATTTTATACTTGATCTCTGCATCCAATAAGAATGATATTCACCTTAATCTCAGGTGATGGTGGAGACAGTAGGTGCGACGGCGTGGTGCGCGGAGGTGGTGCAGGCGCGAGCCGCGGCGGCGGCGGCGCGCGCTCAGATCGCCTCCATCGCCGCGCTGGCCGCCGCCGCCGACCGCTGCCGCGACCTCGTCGCCATCACCGACGACCAGCAGAGGATACTGGTAAGCTAAACGTTATGGCGGAGACACTTTTTCTCGACATGTAGCAGATACCACACGTGGAGTAGTACCTACCTAAAAAGGGATGTGGAAAAGGCGAATAATATACTTTCCGAACATACTTATTAAATTAAGTGCTCAAACACAGAGGCATCTTTATTATTATTATTATTATTTATTCAGGTAATTACAACACAATATCTAATCTCATCAAGGATAAGACTGTAGACAGCTTCTAATTACATTCTGAAATTAACACTTCTAAGTTAATATTCATCGTATGCTCTGTGTCATCCTCAAGGTCGCATTGCTTCTTCAAGATTGGCGACAATTATTAATAAGCGCTCTCATGTACGCTTTTGACTCAATAACTGAAAATGTGTTATATGTAAGGTGACAAACAAAGCCTGGTGCCGAGTGCTGGGCTGGCGGGCAGAAGACGGAGCGCGGCTCTCAGATTCGGCGGGTGGCGAGGCTATGAGACTGGCTGCTAGCGGCGCGCGTGAGTGGGAGGCACCGGTCACGTTGCGTCGACGCGGCGCTCCAGATCCGCTGCTTCTGCCATGCCGAGGTGCTTCTATAGCCTTGAACAGGTAAGCATAAAGACTAGAGCCGAGCTTGCATTTTGCGGGTGTCGAGGCGATAAGATTGGCTTTAAGCGGCGCGCTTGAGCGGAAAACGCCGTTGCCTCAGCGCCTTAATCTTGAGGCGATGCGGATAACTGTGAGCGGCGCATGCGACGAACTACAATATTCAACCGCCCGACCAACCCTATTTGCAATCTTTAAATGTGTTACAGTAGTAGGTAGGAAATTTTAATAATTTGGCCTTCAATACTCAACTCTTCCTTGAATTAGGTAAGGATTCTTCGCTGAGTCACAAACTCGTGAGCTCCCATGTGAATTCCACTTTACATTTAAACAGGAGCACATCCCACCTTGTCCTGGTATGCGAGCCTGGCAATGCCGCCGACGCCGGCGCGGCGCGCGGCTCGCTCCACTCCATCCGGCGAGGTTCGCTGGACGTGCGTTCTGTGGCCTCTGACGGGCTACGGCGGACTTCGCTTGCCAAACTACAGGGGCTGCCACTTGAGGCTCCTATCACTAAGGTACGTTTCATGATAGTTAGTGAGTCCAAGACGCCCGCGGGACGCATGTACATAGTTCGCATCTACATGATTTTAAAACTCACAATTGAGAACTCCCAAGCCTAATAAAACTGGGTAACCTGCTACTCAAAAGTCGAAACGCAGTAACTCTGTATGTATCACATACATGTTACCTACTAATTTTTCCTTTTATTTGACAGAAAAAGATAAGAGTTTTTTTTTAAGTAGTGACGTTATATTGCTGACTATCACACAACCTTGACTATCTTGCGAGGTAGAACAAGGTAGGCTGTTTGAAGCTGACCCCTGTTACCATTCACGACCATTACGTTCCAGGTGATATCCCTCCTATCCACGGCCACAGACGGCGCCCCTCCATCAACGATAGCTTGCATCGAGCGCGCCGTGGACATGCTTAGAACCTCCGAGCTCTACTCTCCACAAATGAAAGATGAGCCCAAACTACGAGTCGAAGATCCCATCGCCACTGATCTTATTGGCGCACTGCTGTCGGTGAGTGGTTTGTTTGTGTATTTTACTTCTTACTTATCGTTGTTTTTACCTTAGGGCTGATTTAGACGGCGCGCGTACTCGCATGCGATTTTAGTTACATTGCGGGCTGTTGGTTACGTCCAATTCAATCGACCGATCAAAACCCGCAATGTAATGAAACTCGCATGCGAGTTCTCGCATCGTCTATGAGCCCTTATTCTCCAGCTAATTCAGAGCCAAGAAAACTTGTAAAACTTAAAGAACTCAAATAAAAAGCGCATAATCCAGAAAATCTCCAGAAATTCTCTCGACTCCAAAAGTTGTTCATAAAAATGAGCTATAAAATCTTTTGCTGCACTGGTTTTATGTTGATAAAGTTTTGGCGCAACGCGAAAAATTGGACGGCGAGTCTGCATTGCGGCATGCAGGACTCATAAAATCTCATCCTGTTGTAAATACGAAATACTTAAGCCATATTTAATTGGTAAAATACGACCACGCGCGCCTGAATAAAATATTAGAGGATATGGATGCGTTTACTTTATCTGCTTTGGTTTTGGCTATTGGGTTCTTGTAAATATAAGTATTTTATAAAATGATGTAGATATTTTTCACGATTCTATAAAATTTATAGGTTCTTATTATGTGAAATCATTACTGGTTTGGTACTTAGTTTAGTGGCGAATGTTTACTTCTTCCCCGTATTAATACATATGTGAAGTGAAGTTACACAGACTACACAGTAGGTATGCATTTTTGTTTATAACTACTTACCTACGTACTTATGTAGGAAATTAATGATTAAAAAATAGCATGTGTATATGTGAGCCGAAAACTTGAGTTGTGACAATATACGTGTATCCGCAATAATTGCATACCTATCACCCACAGAATTGATAATAGAAAACATGAGGAAAATTCAGAGTAGTTAAGTTTGTATTGTTCACAGTTTGGCACATATTGAAATTAAGAAATGTAAAGTTTTTAGACCAAAATATGATCCTCGACCTAATAATATCTACTTCTTAACGAAAGACGATTGTATCCCTATAGGTCGGTGGATTTTTTTTCTATCATATAGCAAAATAAAAGCTACTGTAACTCATAGCTGAATTAACCATGAGACCCAAAATGTTCTCCCTAACATGTAGACACTATATTACGCGATGGAGTTTTTATTACCGTTTTACCGATTCTACTGACTAGGTCTGGACAAAGTTACATTGATTAAGTAAGACTTTATTCTCTTTGGTCGGAGCAATATTGTCACAGCTTTATTTCAGGCAAAATATTGACCGTAGAGGGTAGACTGTATTCACTAACGTTGATATTTATTTGTTTATGATCCTGTTCGGCCTGGAAAAGCGGGAGCAAGTGAACACAAACCTATTTTATATGGTAGGAGGTTTGAATATAGCACACGCTGTACATTCCTACTTCTCTCTAGCCTCCATTTTCTGCAGTTCATCACGGTACACTTATCAAAAATAGTACAGTATCTTTATACTTTGAAATATTGATCTCATAAACGATACGGTAGGGTCGGGGTACTTTAGCTCCCCAAGGTTACTTTGTTCACCCATGAAAACCTATTTTATTGAATTGATATAAATTATTAAAAACGGCATTATGTGATTAATATGTTCTTGTGGAAGAGTCTAAGTGTCGTTTTTAAGAATATATTATTTCAATAAATGGGTTTTCATGGGTGGACAAAGTAACCTTGTAAGGGCTAAAGTACCCCGACCTTACGGTATTTCCGGTTACATCCAACCAAATCCGGGCCCGTGGTTATCTATCTGGATCACTGTACCTACACAAAAACTCCCTTACATTTGTATCAAGATACTTTACTGTTGGAGATCAGTGTACTATACCATCTCTCTTAGCTGATTAGTTTCTAATTGAGTATCTTTTCGTAAACCTATCCGTGCAATAAATATGTGCTGCTATCCTAATCGAACCTTAGTTGAGAAAAAGGGATACCTAATGCAATTTTGCTGTACGTTTAGGCCTAATCGAATTGTACTCAATCAGGGGTTAGATTCGAAAGCCACATTCTGGAGCTTTTACGACCAGGAGCAGCATTCCGATTTAAAAATCAGTTATATTTCATATTGATATGAAAATACTCACACTGCATCGCGCTTGCGCTAATGAACAGACGCTAGCAAAATGCACTATAAGAGATATATTATATCAATATCAAATTAATAACTTTATAAAAAATAATAATAATAACTTTGTAGTTAAAATGCGGAAGTCGCTCTCGGGGCCCGTTTATGAATGATAGTAACTTGTAGTATACGCGTAAACCTGTTTTTAAACAATTTATCATAGAAAGAGAGATCCGCTAATATTACTAGGTACATATTAGTTACCTACAAGCTTTCATGATCCCGGCCTAAGGACCTTAATGTATAGAGCTAATACAATTTTACGGGTGTAAGCCTGCAACATTGAAGCGATTAAAACCCGCTTGACCAATAGCGGGAGGCCTTTAATGGCCAGTGTTGCTGTGGTTTAGACATAAAATTGTAATTTGTAGCATTATGAAATGGGGTCCTTTCCCTGCTTTCTTTTCGATGAAGCAGTTAATAGTATTTTGCAATAAAAATGTTTATAAAATAGATTGTGGTTTTGAAATATTTCCAATTTCAGTATCTACTGTCAATTCCAATAATATGTTCCGTGTTAGAAACGGCACCTACTTATTAGTAACTATGTATATGTAATTGCTAATACGTAATTCACAAGACGCTATTTACTGCCATAAAGATTTATTTAAAAATCGATCTTATTCACTAACGACAAGCCTAAATTACCTAAAACTGTCACTTTTTTTTAGAACTTTTACCACAAAATTACATAATAAACTAATTAAAATTACATAATAAACGGAATTTTGAACTTTTACTTCAAAATTACATAATAAACTACCTAAGATGCACCATTTATTACTAGGTTTTCCCAAATGAATGCTACTAACAATAACAAGTACAAAAGGGTCATTAATAATTAACGTCACCTGATAATTCACAGTCGTTACTAATTATCCGCCGCCGCACGTCGCCAAAATAATATATTAATTAATGTACTAACAATAATCTATGTTTTAATTTAGATATTCCTAAGTTCCCCGTAACTTATTCGACTTCGTTTTAAATCTGTTTTAAATAAGTTTCCAGTAGAATATAATAGTTAGTGCTTACCCTAAATGTAAACTGCCGTCAGTAGCTTGCTTATCTGTCACTTTTCCCTTGTGTAGAACTATATAGAAGTAATAGAATAGAACTATTGTAAATTTAACACAATTGGCAAAACTTCTTCCAAAATTGTCTTTAGGTACTTGCCTGGCTTTACAATTATCCTTAATGTTACAAGTTAAATGTTAATGTTCCAGCAAGGACCATCAAACGTGTTATCGTCGCGGCGAAGCAGCAACGATTCTACCGTCGTGCGCTCTCAGAACAACAGGACAAACATCAAGCATAAGGTAAAATGATGAAACTATTCTTTTCGCCACACCAGCTCGTAAAGGCTTTCTTTATTCTTCAAAAACTGGTGAAATGAAAGTTGCATTTAATCCACAATAGCAGCAATTTTTTTTTAGTTGTTTCCTCGTGTTGGCTGGTAGAATTGACTTAGAAATGATGATTTTGAATATTAATATTTAATAGCGTTAATTTGGATTTGATTTGTAATATTTTATTTAGTACATTCCTCGTATTGGATGTGGGGTACACTTTTGTTTTTCACTCGGTAGCAAAGTATGTTTCACCCTCGCAGCACTCACGATTCCAATATGGTGATAACTTTTCAGACATCAGGGCAGCTCCGTGAACTTCTTGATACAGCTCTGAACTGGGACTTCGAGATCTTCCGACTCGAAGAGCTAACACGTGGACGGCCGCTGGCTCATCTCGGCCTCGCTCTCATGGGAGGTCGCTTCGATGTGTGTTCGGCTCTCGAGTGTGACGAGCGTACGCTGCTGCACTGGCTGACTGTCATAGAGACCAATTACCACGCCGTCAACACGTACCACAACTCGACTCATGCCGCTGATGTTCTTCAGGTACCTATGTTACTGTTTCTTATAACCAAACAAATATGTTAAAATTGCTGTCATTATCAAGTCCAGATCCAGTCCACAGGTATTCCAAACGAATACATTTTCCTTTTACATGTCAAAAACAATCTTCCACATCAAGGAATGACTCACGGCAGTCCTACACTCAGAATCTCTGTGACATAAAATACTTTCTTTAATATGGATCGACTGTAACACGTAACACTATCCTATCAATCATTATTTTCAGGCAGTAGCATACTTCCTCGAGAAGGACCGCCTGAAGACAGTACTGGAACCCATCGAGGCGGCAGCTGCTCTCATCTCCGCAGCAGCACACGACGTGGACCACCCCGGCACCACGTCCACCTTCCTCTGCAACTCGCGGCACCCGCTCTCGATCCTGTACAACGACATCAGCGTGCTGGAGTCGCACCATGCGGCGCTCACCTTCAAGCTCACACTTAGTAAGTGTTCCTTTCACACAGTTGCATACTTCCTCGAGCAGGACCGCCTGAAGACAGTGTTGGAACCAATAGAGGCGGCAGCGGCCCTCATCTCCGCAGCAGCACACGACGTGGACCACCCCGGCACCACGTCCACATTCCTCTGCAACTCGCGGCACCCGCTCTCGATCCTGTACAACGACATCAGCGTGCTGGAGTCACACCATGCGGCGCTCACCTTCAAGCTCACCCTCAGTAACTATTCCTTTAATAAAATTTTAGTAGCTTTCGTTTCAGATTATTGTGATATCCCAGATTGCCAGAGATATACCTTTTACTTACCTACACATTTGCTTTTTGCAAGTAAGCAGTTCAGGAGAATGTCAACAGATATACGACACAACTTTGATATCAATAAATAAATATATCTAGGTAATCAAAGAGCTACTTAACAATTTGCGTGTTAAGTACCTAGTTTTTTGAGACACCAAAGGCTAGGTGTTGTGTTCTTGTGTTTGTATTAATTGTTCTTTTAAACCTAAAACATACTATCCGCAGATGACGACCGCGTGAACATATTCAAGAATCTCGACCGCGACACGTACAAGACGGTGCGGCACAACGTCGTGGACATGATCCTGGCCACGGAGATGACGCGTCACTACGAGCACCTCGCCAAGTTCGTCAACGTGTTCTACGCCAAGGGCAACGTGGGGGGCAGCAAGGAGGACAACATGAATACTGATATGGTGAGAGAGATAAGGACGGAAGACTGTGATTCAGCTTATGAAAGGCAGCTAAAGGTGCAGGCAATGTCTGTGGAAATCATCTTTGCCAAAGGTGTGTACAGGTTTTAAAAAAAACCGGCCAAGTGCGAGTCGGACTCGCGCACGGAGGGTTCCGCACCATCAACAAAAAATAGAGCAAAACAAGCAAAAAAAACGGTCACCCATCCAAGTACTGACCCCGCTCGACGTTGCTTAACTTCGGTCAAAAATCACGTTTGTTGTATGGGAGCCGCACTTAAATCTTTATTTTATTCTGTTTTAGTATTTGTTGTTATAGCGGCAACAGAAATACATCATCTGTGAAAATTTCAACTGTCTAGCTATCACGGTTCGTGAGATACAGCCTGGTGACAGACGGACGGACGGACGGACAGCGGAGTCTTAGTAATAGGGTCCCGTTTTTACCCTTTGGGTACGGAACCCTAAAAAGGTCGGCAACGCGCATGTAACACCTCTGGAATTGCAGGCGTCCATAGGCTACGGTGACTGCTTACCATCAGGCGGCCCGTATGCTTGTTTGCCACCGATGTGGTATAAGACATAAGTTTGTCAATAGATCTATCAAGAGAGGTAGCGGTAGCTGCGAGACAGAAGGATAGTAACAAGCTAGATCCTCAAATTACAAACAGTATCTACTTTGGCACTATTAATCTGATAAACCTCTTTAGCTCTTGATTTTCTTATTCCAGGATCCGCCTTCGCTGGACCCGGCAGCCATCACTCAGCCGGAGAACGTGGTGCTGGTGAAGCGCATGATGATCAAATGCGCCGACGTGTCCAACGCTTCGCGGCCGCAGAAGTTTGCCTTTGAGTGGGCTAGAAGGTAAGGTAAACCCTTATTATACCTAATGATGGGAAAAGTTTAGTCAAACAGTCATAATATTGACTAAATCATTTTAAAATTATCCTCTCTGGAAAAAACACAAATAGGTTAGGTACACTACAAAATTAGGTAGTACAAATAAATAAAGTTAACATGAAAATTATGAAGTTATGTTATTGTAACTAAATAAATATTTTATTTAACGTTTTTGAAATTATAGAAAATTTTAAGTACCCTAATCATGACGATTACAACTAAATTACAATTACCTCTTTCATAGAATTGCGGAAGAGTACTTCCTACAAACAGACGAGGAGAAGGCAAAGGACCTGCCAGTGGTGATGCCGATGTTCGACCGAGCAAGCTGCTCGATCCCGCGCTCGCAGATCGGTTTTATTGACTACATCATTAAGGACATGATGGATGCCTGGGCCGGTAAGTGCTCTATTTACTATGGTCCCGGTGTTTAAGTGGAATGAGTAAGTATAGTATGATGCGAGAAAACAAAAGACTCACCATTAGTTTATGCACTTGTTTGCGCGTACTCGCAGAACAGCTTCGGCGGCTAGATAGTCAAGGGCGCGATTATATAGACTATTTTGTTATTTTAAACACGCTGGCGAGAGAGCATACAGCTCTAGGGGGCGGGCGAAATTATACTTCAACTCCACGTTATCAACCCTAAGTGTAAGGCCTGAGTGGACGCTCGAAGCGGAGCGTTCGGCGGGGCGTGCAGCGTGGCGTCGGGCTCACAAGTGATTTGAGCAGCGTGCACTAAGGCCGCTACTATACGATTGCATTTGTTTGACATGAACGCCGCACGCCCCGCCCCGCTACACGCCCAACTCGAGCGTGTACTCAGGACTTACACTAAGGCATTCAAATCAAATACATTTCACATGTAATCTGTTCCAGTATTCATCGACATGCCGGAGCTGGTGACGCACGCGAAGCAGAACCACGCGCGCTGGAAGGAGCTGGACGAGGCGGGCGTCACCACCATCGCCGACGTGCGCCGCGCGCAGCGCGCCGTCGCCGCGCCCGCCGCCGCCGCCCCAGACTCCACCGCCGAGGAATAACCAATGATTTATAACTCAAGCATAGAGAAAAAAAAATACATAGAGTGCTCACTCCATACATCAGTTTTAGTACCAAAAAGACTATTAGCATCTAGTATCGAGTAGCGGAACTATCAGTACTGCTACTTGACAATAGATGTAGCACCGACCGGAAAGTCTTATGCTGTTGAGATAAGACTTTCCGGTCGGTGCGACATCTATTGTCAAGTAGCAGTACTGATAGTTCCGCTACTCGATGCTAGATGTAGACACTGAAATTAATAGTCTGAACTGATGTATGGAGTGAGCACTCTTGTCTTACTTATTTCTCTATGACTCAAGATAGGTTATAGGCGTTCCAAAATTGAAGCGCTTACCTTGTGACAAATTGGACAAGTTGCCATTAGTCGCGGCTGGACAAGCGAGAAATGTGCACGTGCTAACGAGCTCCCGCACACCGAAAGAGAAAGAGACGACCTTATGTTTAACAACCAGTGTGACAAACACGGATGGAATGAGAAAATTAATCAAAAATAACAGATTTCTTCGTAGGCACAGAAATAAATATGGAAGTATTTTTTGTGCTCCTCAAGTATGAGTATAACATATCTATGGTTATATAATATCATTGGGAGTAACCTACAACTCAACAGACACACTTCTGAACATTGGATGATTTTGATTCTCGCTCAGAAATTTTTAATTTGTCTGTCATCTGATCCGCTAGGTTCCCTGTTTCGTAGCGCAGTCGCAGTGCGGTGAGAGTTGGCGTATCGAGGCATCGAGTGTGTTCAATGTGCTGATGCAGATTTGTACAAGTAGTGATCTGTCAGATACAACTTTGGAATTTTTTTTAACTCCTTCGGATTAAAAAAAATTGTAACAGTGTTTTAAATAATGTCTCCAGTGGTATCAGTTTCATGCCTAGTATGACGTCAAATAGGTATGTTGTACCATTGTACCGAATATCAAAAGGCGATGAACTCTTTTACATCTGTAAATGACTGAACGTAGTAATCGCATCATCATTTACATGAGATTAAAAAGATGTGTTGACGTCTAGGTTAAGCATTTTGTAAGAACTAAAATGACTTCTATATTAATATTCATCAGGCGTGAGGCTCGCACTAAAATAAATTTGAAAATAATCAAGTGAAATATATTTCACAACTATGTTTTATAAAAACTTGTGTATCTACTAGTAGTAGGTATGGTCGTCACTACTCGGAACAGAAACCTAAAGTCTATTTTTTATTCGGTAGACTGAAATGACATTTCATAGTATGAACATAAAATGTCATTTCATACTATGAAATGTCATTTTAGTCTACCGAATAAAAAAATAGACTTTAGAAAAAAGATAAATTACTAAATGAAATGTTTTTTGTTCTAATTACGAAATCAATGTCGACAATCGACATCAAAAATAAATCTCGATTTTACTAAAATATAGGCAAATTCAAAAATTACGGGTGTAATACGGAATTCTGAAGATCTATAAAATGTATATAGGTATAATGTTCTTGAGAACATGTAGTGCCTAACTGAACAATTTGATGAGGCACTTATAAGGCCATAAACGAGACCAAGTAAAATATACTTTACTTGTATATTGAATAGGGTTGAAAGTCCAACAACGTTCTGTTGTCTGGATTAAATTTGGAGTGTTCGGGAAAAGACTGGGCGTCTAAGACTATCCAGTTGCATGCCGACCGATTACTTTTTCAATTTTAAACTTCTCTATATCGTAATTTTGGAATTCATACTTTATTATGTTAGAAGCAAGGTTGCTTTTGCACCGGTACCAATTAGTGAAAGAAGTTGATAAGGTAATCCGTGTGCGCATGTACAGTAGGTAAGTCTGAAATGGAACATAGATAGACAAGAACGACGCCTAACGGACGTGTCCGAAAATACGCTTATTTTATACTTATATCCATGTTAGTGTGAATATCATTGATATAATAGTTAATCTACTTTTTTAAGTAGCCATATTTATTAGGTAATATTGAATCCAAAATATTTACTATATTTATACCCCATCATACCAAAACTGATTTCATTATTCTACTATAGATGTTAATAATTGGCATAATTTTTAATAGATACAATTATTATTTATGGTGACGATGTTTAGTAGCCTTCTACTATTCGTCGTGTACTTAGCTACTTTTATTGTTGTTTTAGAGTATCCGTGATAAAAGTGCCATATAGAACATTGGCCAATCGTATCCACTGGTCATTCTATCCCTCACATTTCACTGCATCCCATGACAGTATACGTAGTTTTAATATATTAAAACTTCTGCCAAACCATTCTCAAACTATTGACTGTCACTTTATAGTATGAAAATTGAAAACATTGGTCCATTTATATACTTGAGCTTTCAGAGAATTCCTATTTTTATAAACTTTTTATAGTATTTCTAAATTTTCGGATTCATATCAATCTTAATAGGACTTTTTGAGTATTTTATTCTATTTCCAAATTTTCCAACCACTAAGTTTTCGGTTTTTTAACTCCAGAAAATGTCTATATTTTCAACCGACTGTACTTTATATACCAGTAGTGAGGTGTTTTATATCCCGTCGAGACTGTCTGGCGTATGTTAGATAAAGCATGATTTGATAGGACACGAGTTAATGAATAAGCCTAATTCTCGGGAAAGAATGTTGACACCTCGCCACTGTTAAACTTACAACGCTAATCTAGCCTTTACTTTCTTTTGTGTATTTGGAAGAGTACCTAACTAAACATTGCCCAAAAAGCGATCTTTGAAACAATTTCACGGTTAAAATTGTCAAATGAATGTCTCTTAGAGCTAGCATCAAAGGTTGCTCGTTGAAGGACAAGACAAGACAAACCACCTCGGACCTCAGTGGCATGCTTAGGTACAAATGATGTGCAAATTAAAGTCTAGATTAGCGTTTGTACAGTCGGGTCTAAATCTATTTGTATAAGTAGTTGTAACATTAGTTACGAATATATTGTATACATCAATCACTTGAATATTTGCTGTAGCTACCTAATTAATTTTCGAATAAGGTCTAATATATTTATAATCATTTGTTCTATATACAATCGTCTGCGCGACGCTGGTAAATTAAATTAATTATTACCAACTTGTATTCTGTAGTTAATAATTAATTAATGAGAATAAGAATACGCTTCCTTGTGCTCAATGTCAATACATAACGGTCTAACATTAACATTTACTATTATATTCATACCTTTCTACGTATTTATATTATGTAACCACTTATGTGTTACTAAACTTGTAGGTCGCGGTTGTTCAATCTCATTAAATGCCCACTTTATATTTTAAATATTTGCCTACTAACAGTATATGATACCAAATTAGATGATTGAATTATTATATTGTTATAATCGCTGTTTAGCTCAATTTACTGTGTAGACTAAACTGCCTACATGTTGGTTTTAGAAAGCAGGACGAATTTTACTTAATAACAATAATAACCGTTGATATCGGCAGTTCTATTATATTCTTTCCCAAGTACATATAATATTTGAAACTATTTTGTCGCTATCACGTGCCAAATAAATATAAAGCACCACTCTATAGAGTAGTAGGTAGTAAATAGAGATATGCTTGACATGTTATTATTACGCGATTAAACGTCCACACGCCAACGTACATCTCAATCTCAACCAAATATTGAGTACAAAATTGGTTAGAAGATTGTATAATCTCCTTACTAGTTCTATAGTTGCCTGCAACTGCATATTCTCACAAGGGAATAGCCAGGAATCAGTCAACATTAAAATAGAGACATAAATTCCTACTTTCTCAAACCAACACGACAGTATATTTCTGTTAATTTACTTTTAATTGTCACGTTTTAGTAATAACTAATTAAGAATAAGGGGGCTGGTCCCTATATTTAATTGTGGACTTAAGTAATTACGTTGTTGTGAATTTTATATGCGAAGCTATGCGTTGTATAAGTACCAATTAATCAATGTTATTATAAAGTTAAAAAATCTAATACTTCCCAAAGAAGTGATGTATCAGCTCGTCGCTTTATTCCTTTTTACCTTTTAACCGCCGCGATTATTTTAAATAACTCGAGATAGTAAACCTTGATAAATGAAGGTAATTTTTTTACTTTACTCGCTGTTACGGTCGGTGGCGGTCGAAAGGTTAATTCTTATTGGTTGAGTTTTTTAAGAGGTAACGTGGCATAATCATAATTTTATGAAATGCGATATGGATTTTGTTTCCAAAAGAAATAAGTCGTTTTACAGCTCTGAAGAATTTTGACGACCTACCTACCAATTAACGAGTTACCTATCGATCAAATATTACACTATACAATAAAGGTATAAAGCGACGAAACGTATTTCTTTCAATAGATAAATTGAGACAAAAATTGTTGCTTGAGATTTAACTATGAAGGATTTTGACAAAATGTCTCACTTAAGTCCCAATTTAACATTAAATCTTAAGCAGCAGTTTTATATAACACACTAATACCTACATTTTGAATGAATGTCTATGTTCGGAGTATTATGAACGCAAATTGTTAAGTGTTGTAAAATAAAAGAAATATTTACAATTTCAGTTTTTCATTGGACATAATTAAAAACTTTTTTCAATCGTAAAACATTTTATTACAAACAATAATTAAAAAACATATTTTTACATTAGGTATATAACTTATTACAATTCCAACATCGCGTTATATATTATAAATGCAATTTATATATTATCCCGTAATATTTTGTATAGCCGGGATTTAATTTACATGAAATCCTGTACAATGTCAGCGTCAGACAGCTGGAATGGAAATAATATGCAAATTTAAAAAGTATGTTTCATAATAATCATAATTACAAAGAACCACTAGGATAACAATCTAAGAAATTAACCGAATACCTACTTTAATAAGGTACTAACGTACGCTATCATATAAAAAGGCATCATTGTTTATACAACAATAAGTCATACTTCGAAAACACAAATTCAACTGATTAGGATTCAACTGTTATAGATCGCCATGTTACCGCCAGTGACAACTGAATGAAGGAGAAAGTTATAGAGAGGTGGGAATCCCTTGGTATTTATTGTTTTTTATTTACAAGTAACGGTGCTTTTATTTATTATTTATGTATTTACAAATACATTCATAGTATCGACATTTATGATATTACAATATATCCTTTTAAGTTTCCAGTCCAGACGTATAAGCAATCTACTAATATACAAGGATACTTCCGATAATATACAAGGTATTACCGCTTTGCGCTCGCCGCCTCGTTGCTCAATTATAATAGTGAAAGCAGCATGGAATCATCATTCATTTCATCAATTGTAAACATTCAGTATTCTGATTTGATTAATGATTGGAAGAGTCTGAAAGTTTATAAATGATATGTATTGACTGTTGACGCTGTACCTGCATGATTCAGTAATAAACCAGTCATTGGTCCGAACGGTTGTTTTACTAGATACCTCACTGGCGACGAGGTACAGCATACGCATCGCATACGCTTTTCATATTCACATTGGAATAAAATTACAGACACATCAGGAAAACGAATAAAACAGTATTTTAATGTAATTTCTGAATACGATACGACGATCATAGTACTCGTGTGTTTAAAAAAAATGTAATCGGTACACCATACCAAACAAGTACCATTATCCGCGATTCCAAGATTTTCGAGCTAATAGCGTTTCCCCATACCATACAACACTGAGATCGTACTTGGGGACACAACCCAAGTGGCTACTCGGTATATGATTTTGCATGAAATTTCATATAACATAAATCCATAGATTACAATAAGTAGTATAAGCCTCGATTCTATAAGGATCCCTTATCTATTAAGGCTTATGATAAATCAAATAATCAGTACATTTTTTACTTCACTTACTGACAAAAAAGGATCTTTATAAAACCTGGCCTTAAAGATGCGCGTCGCAATCCTAATACGAGATCATTATCTAGACTGATCGTCGGACAAGTTGTGCGATAATCAGGTACAACAACTGAGTGTACACTCCTATTCATTTACATTCAAACTAAAATCACTTTTTAGTGTTCCGTACAAAACTTTGTTCACGGAACACTTATTTTAGATATTTTCGATTAGGTATTTAACCTTCCATATATGTGTGTGTGGTGGTCAAATATCGTGGGTTCAAGTTCAAACACCGGTTGTGTGAGTAGAGGAAATCTTTTTAGAAATGTTAAATTAGTAAAAAACCGTTCCTTATGTGAGGGCCTATTCGACAGCCCGTTAACAGGCGGAATGATTTCGATCGAATGTAACTGAACTGATCTGCAACTCATCATGTCATTACACTAAACCGACGAAAACCGAGAAAAATCTCATCTGACTACACCCAATGTGCGACACACATAACACCTTTACAATTTACAACAATTAAATAATTATCTAGCCTGATTACATACAAAATTGAACTATAGTGGACGTAAACAGTTGAAGAAAACGTGTAGTGGTTTTAATATCTGAACTAGGCTATCATCGTACAGCCGCGGTAACTAAATTGTCTCCGTGCTATCATTTGGCAATTTTGATGTCACACAAAGTACTAGAAGCGCTGGTGGCCTAGCGGTAAGAGCGTGCGACTTGCAATCCGGAGGTCGCGGGTTCGAACCCCGGCTCGTACCAATGAGTTTTTCGGAACTTATGTACGAAATATCATTTGATATTTACCAGTCGCTTTTCGGTGAAGGAAAACATCGTGAGGAAACCGGACTAATCCCAATACGGGCCTAGTTTACCCTCTGGGTTGGAAGGTCAGATGGCAGTCGCTGTCGTAAAACTAGTGCCCACGCCAATTACTGGGATTAGTTGCCAAGCGGACCCCAGGCTCCCATGAGCCGTGGCAAAATGCCGGGACAACGCGAGGAAGATGATGTCACAAAAAGTACTGCGCCTTGCAACATCATCTTTTTTCTCGTTCCCTCATTGCATCGCGACCACATGTAATTTAGTTAGTTTCCACTTTGAGCGGTCACGAAAACTGCTCGGTGCAGACTGCCACCAGCCGACCTCTTTACAGCGTTCGACAATCACATACGTGCCTCACCCCTAGCACGTTTGCCATTCATGCGGCCTCACAGACAAGACATCCTCCAGACTGAGCATAGTAGCGCTACCCCCTCTGCCACAAATATACGGTAGTTTTACTCCATTTTAGAGTCAAAGTGTCTTTGTGTGACGTCCATGTCTTTGAACGGACCAATCACGGCACGAGACTCGCTCACCTCGCCCCCCGCACCCCAGTATTTTTGGCAGCATCGGTTTCATAAAATAATTGCTCTAAACTCCGTCTAGAGGATTCCTAGTCTACGAGTATGTGCGGCCTCAAATTATATTTTTCTCCACATATTAGCTATCAAAAACTATGTCGATATTCAACAACAGTGTATGACTACTATAGTTATTTTGTTTTTGTTGACTATATCTAATACGTGCATATAATACAAATAGGAATTTACCTCACTTGCCGCATGTAGCGACCGTTGATCCCTTCAATGAACCATATACTTTATATACTACATAACGTAAAGACCGTTGGGAGTTTATGTATTTTTTTCCAACATTATATTTTTTACGCAAAGTTCGTAGCCTACACCAGTCATAACAGTCAAAATTACTTTGGAAAAGATTACAGTTCGCGGGAAGATCTCGACGATAAAAAAAAAAACAATATCAGTATAATGTATGTCCATAATACGACTACGTGGTCATTTCATTTTAAGGCCGAAGACATATGTATTATTCAGACGTAGGTCTTTTGTCAATGTTTTTTTCAGTGACAAGTGAACAACTTAAACGTTGAAGCGTTAGAGCATTAGAGCGCGTTCACATTAATCTTATCGTCGGTCGCATCTGCCGCAGTTCTACTCTTCATTCTAAAACACGGGTGTTAACTGACGGCTCACCGCCAGCCTAAAACTTTATGTGAACGCGTCTTTAACAGCTTTTTGATTCTTGAAATCTCCGGATATGCAACAGCCACACGACATCTAGCATTGATTAACGTACACGCACAGTCCACTCGGCTCAGTCGGAAGTCAAGTGACAGTTCCCTGGGTGGGGTGTGTGAGCTGCCGCTAGATGGCGAGAGGCTTGCCCTTGCACTGGTCGACGACGTAGCCGGTGAAGCGTTTCAGGAACTTCGGGTACTCGCGCTTGTACACGGCGCGTAGCACGCCCGCCGGTGCCCAGCCGCCGGGGTTCACTGGGGGAGAAATAGTACATTACTGCAGACGCCGGGAAAGAAGGGCTTGCCGGGTGAGTAGGTATAGCCGGCCGACCGTAGGGAGGCCGGATAGTGATACGAAGCCGGCAAGACCTTTTCACGGCTAGGCATGTATAGTGCTTTTCTCAAACATGCAATGAAATAAAAAAAATACACCACTCAAAAAAACAAATTTATAATCTTTATAATAAAAATCCAACTTCACAACAAAAGTTTTTTAATTTTCCTTCCAATCCCGCCATAATTGTTTTTTTTTTTACGGAAGTCGTCCGTATTTCGCGTGTGTAGTGTTCGAATAGACCTTATTAGGGCCATTATACACAATCTGATAATAAGAATCTCAATTTCTATAAATAAAATAAATGCAGAGTATTTTAAATATTGTCTATGGTCTCTGGTGACTTACGTATAGACAACATTTTAAATTTATTGATCAACACATTGAATCATACAGATTCGTATTCTTAATATCAGTACGTTCGTGTATAACAGGCGTTAAACACGAATATGTTGGTCCGATAACTATTCATTCACCAAAAATATAAAAAAAAAAATATAATTCGGCTGTTAAGTCTGTTCATGGACACAGACCCCATGTTTACATTAGAATTAAAAAAAAAAATACTTCCCGGCCTAGGCCTTCAATTTCGTATGAAATTCCTTTACAGTTCTCTGGAGTTGCTCCGCCCTAAACGTGATACTTCGAAGCCTGATATAACGCCCGGAGCGACGACATTTCATTGCATGTTTGAGAAAATTACGTTAGCGCAAATGTGACTACTGTGTACAATATCAGGTTCAAATTCCTTTGACACTAGTAAATCTCTATCCAGCCAGTTTGATGTGTATCGTACATAAAAACTACGAGTTAATGCCGCTTGCAGAGTGAAGGCCACGAAATCATTTATGATTTGGACCTAATTATTCTCTGGCTTATCATTATCTCCTCTAGACAGACGTTATTCACAAACGCGCTACAATCCTCGATTAGCTATCGTTTGTCCTAATCTACCATTTTGACTCATTTATTAGTTAGAAAAGGATAAAACATAAATTAACTAATTGAGGCTTGTATAGTTTTTATGAATCTCCTATTATTTTTTCTTCCTGTCTACATTGTATCTTTTGATTGTCACTAGAGACTTTTTTTTTTAATCCACCGCCTGGCTGTGCTGTATCCCACCTGTGCTGCAGTAGGCGATGCTGGTGGTGATGTTCTGGCGGGTGCGCGGGGCACGTGCTCCGACACGCCAGGCACGCCGTCACGAACAGACGGATGCAGCCGCTGGCGTTGGGCTGCCGACAAAATGTACAGTAAACCCACCTGTGCTGCAGTAGGCGATGCTGGTGGTGATGTTCTGGCGGGTGGGCTGCTCGCCCGCGGGGCACGTGCTCCGGCACGCCAGGCACACCGTCACGAACAGACGGATGCAGCCGCTGGCGTTGGGCTGCGGACAAAATGTACAGTAAACCCACCTGTGCTGCAGTAGGCGATGCTGGTGGTGATGTTCTGGCGGATGGGCTGCTCGCCCGCGGGGCACGTGCTCCGGCACGCCAGGCACACCGTCACGAACAGACGGATGCAGCCGCTGGCGTTGGGCTGCGGACAAAATGTACAGGAAACCCACCTGTGCTGCAGTAGGCGATGCTGGTGGTGATGTTCTGGCGGGTGGGCTGCTCGCCCGCGGGGCACGTGCTCCGGCACGCCAGGCACACCGTCACGAACAGACGGATGCAGCCGCTGGCGTTGGGCTGCGGACAAAATGTACAGTAAACCCACCTGTGCTGCAGTAGGCGATGCTGGTGGTGATGTTCTGGCGGATGGGCTGCTCGCCCGCGGGGCACGTGCTCCGGCACGCCAGGCACACCGTCACGAACAGACGGATGCAGCCGCTGGCGTTGGGCTGCGGACAAAATGTACAGGAAACCCACCTGTGCTGCAGTAGGCGATGCTGGTGGTGATGTTCTGGCGGGTGGGCTGCTCGCCCGCGGGGCACGTGCTCCGGCACGCCAGGCACACCGTCACGAACAGACGGATGCAGCCGCTGGCGTTGGGCTGCCGACAAAATATGCAATAATGATATTTTTCTAAACTACTTGTGTTAAGTTATATGAAATCAGTGAACGCATATAAACCATGGAAGTATTCTGTCCGCTCAATTATGACCCAACGTAAAGTATTCGATTGTAGGCGGTGCTTACAGAGTGTTCGATTGGCAACTTCAGTGCGGCCGAGATGACAGTCAGTGACGGATGGCTAAATTGGTTTATAAAAACTACGTTTTTTTGTAATTAAAAATGTCTTCATGTGTCGTGAAGTGGTGCAGAAGTTGTTTTAGTTCATATCAAGGACAGTGGAATCACTTTTCACTTGTAGTAAACAGATAACTTCAGTAAAATTTGGAATAAACATGACGACATTTTTTCAATACTACCGTGCTAAGCTAAAACGTAACAACTGCATACGACTTTCATAACAACATACGACTTTTTAAATTGCGAGGATAATAGGGATGGTTTTATGCCAAATGAAGTAGACTATTTTATTAACTTATGATTGGTTTAGGTATTTTCTATATACAGTAGAATCCGCTTATAATGACATTGAAGGGAAGTAACAAACATGTCATACTAAGCGGATGTCATATAAAGCATAGTTGATCAACTTTTTATTTTGTTTTCCAAATTAATCTCAAACTATTTGGTGAGAGATGAGTTTTATTAACCTTATACCAATTATCAACTTTCACCGAGAGTAAAAACTAAAACAATTTAAACGCCACAGACGTCCTCGCAGGGAAAGATGTGGGGTCGGCCACGAAAACCAGCGAATTTGTCAGTATAACCGGACATAATTCTATAAAAATAGTATTTATAGGTCGAAGTCATCTTATCCGACTTTGTCACAAAGAATTTCATATGAAAACCAAACTTCGCACAGTAATTGCGTCATAGTAAGCGGTTGGTCAGTATAAGAGGAGTCATAATAAACGGATTCCACTGTAATTATAAATGTAGTAATAAATTCCTTCTTACAGATTTGTATTTTCCTTTTTTATTTCATGAGATGGAGCTATAAAAAAACTACCTAGTTATTTCAAATTAATAATCAAATTTGGTATTGTCATTTTACATTACTTTCCATTCAAATTCCCACAATATGCTATTCGCAGAGAACTATGGAAAAAAGCTGTCCAATTAGAGAGACATGAAATTGAGTGGATGCCTGGCAAGATATATAATGTTCTATTCATGAGATAACCCGTGAGATAATCATATCCGGTCTCCTATATGTAGATACATTGTTTTCTATCACGCTTTCACTGAATTAATTTAACAAATACACACATTATCTCAAAATGTTGATCATTTTAATCCACCCTCTACTGTCACATATATGTAGGTTCTCTCTCAAGCCATTTCCGTCAGTAGAAAAGAGAGGCGAATTTAGAAAATGTAAGCGCGCGAACGGTTATGGTCCCATACAAAATTGTAATTATGCGCCTTTTTCTACTGACAAACTTGCTTGACCGGCTATATACATATAAAATATTTCCATTGGAACTGAAAGTGGGGATTTATTGTGACTCCGCCTGTTCAAATGTTTTTGACCCGATTCGTGTACCTACCCATGTAAATTTTGCAGGCTGTATAGCCTGTCCGATTTCTAAGATCAAGTTCGCCATACATTTACTATGGCGTACTTGATCTTAGAAAAACGGACAGACTATACCAGTACGGCTACCATCAGTTTGGCACTGACAAACGCCGTCGAGAACGTAATTTACTTTCTATACATCTCGCTCGTACTCGCATATTAGTGCAAACAAGATGTATAGAAAGTAAATTACGTTCTCGATAGCGTAAATGTCAGTTTTGACACTGTCAGTGACTCATGGTACGGGCTCTGAACGTGACTTCGCACTGCCATACAGATTGATAATAAAATATACAAAATACTTATTATAGCGGAATACATTTATACAACAATGAATATTTAATTATGTTGAGTTAGTCTGTCATTTAATATCATATCAACATTTTAACTAAGTAGTTATCTTTTAATCTGCATTAAATTATTATGCGTGAATTATTTGACTGGTTCTTCAATGTATGGCATAAACCTATCCCTGTCCAAGTCATATTCTAATCAAATATGAACCGCGAATTCTCAGCGGCCAGTACGTACAGCAAGAAGGTTATTAGCGGATTAATGTCGCTGATTGGTAGTTATTGACATTATATGCATTTCATCTACACTTAGCTGTGTACGTTAGTGTAATAGAGACAGGCTCTGTAAACGTATCGTCTTATTTAAATGTAGGCGTAATTGTGTATGTGTGCTAATTTGGCCCGAGAATTTGAACGGTAATGTTCCCAAAGGCGGTTTCCAGTTATATGCTTTCACTGTATGAAATAAGCTACATGAAATTGTGTTGAAATTAGAGTTTATTGATTTGGCTGCTTATGTGAATAAGCACACACACTTATTAGCAATGAAGCTTGCGACTAAAATCTATAGACAATAACTTGAATAGGTTCCTGGTGTCCAAACCGAAAGTATCCCTGTAAGTCCCTACCTTATTGAATTCGATAATAGATATGCGTCTAAATATTGCGACTAGGGCATCAAAGTTGGTTCGCGCGTATTCCAAGCCCACGCGACAAATGTCAATTCAGGACGGGAAAAACTAACAGTTTAGAGTTACAAATAAAGAATAATAAAGAATACATTTTATTTATAGTAACTAAGAAATAAGCATCTTGTATCTTGGAGCTTACAAAAAAGAGTAACAGATTGGATAAACTAAACCTAATTCAAATTATGTGTGAGAGGGTGACAAGGTGTAATAGTTATGCTTGTAGGGTGTGTATGTGTGTGTATGAAAGGTGAGACTGAGACTAAGTGGTTGTTACTCACCGGGTAGTGGGGGTTGGTGGTGGAATGGTTGATGACCGCATACGTGTCGTCGTCGGCGGCGCGCACGTGCGACCAGAAGAGCGCGTCACGCTGAGAGACGGGCCAGATGCGCTTGAACGTCTGGTGGAACACCAGCGCGTCCGACGATATTTCCTCCACTATGTTCATGTTCTCTAGTGTCGCTGGAATGTTAACGTTATATTTTAAAAATATGATTTTACAACTATAATTTATGCACTTACGTTGCTGTAAAATGTTATGACTGCATAAAACAACAAAGTTTTTTTTTTTACTTTTTCGCCGTATTACAAAGAAGTAAGGTGCAAAAGTGTAAACGTATCTATATACGCTCTTTTGCAGTAACAGGGCAGAGCTTTCACGTTGGCTGTTCTTGCCATGAAAAAAATGAGGGATTTTTTTATTTCGTTCTATTAAAGTATATTTCGCGATATAAACTCTATCAGTTACACTTAATATGCACTTGTAAAAACCGCAGTAACTTTAAATTGGAATGAAATCTATCATATACGAGTAAGAGAAGTGAGTAAAATGAACGTCGACTTACTTTCCCACTCATACCGGTATCGGGGGTTGAAGAAATAGTGGCACATCTCGCGGGCCGACACTCCGCGCACTTTGTGCATCGCCTTCAAGGGGTCCATCACCATCCCGTCCACTTCCACCTCTCTGAAACAACATTTAGAATATTAGAGAAGATAGAAATACATCTAACAGCTTTCGGAAGCGGAGGCGTGTACAATCCATCGCAGAAGCAGCTATGTAAAAGAAGTAAAAATAGAATAATTTACGGATAATAAAGTTATGAAATAATTATTTTGATAGAATCTGGGTAAAAAGATCGACGCGGCAAAGGTAGTTTTGGAAAAAAGCATGTTTATTATTGAGAATCCATGTCACACAAGCATATTTATTCAGTTATAATAGTTTACATTATGTAATTATGTATATCGTTGGTTAGAAAACTTTAAAAAGTAGCTGTTGAAAGTGTGCGGTTAAAAAAAAACAACAGGTTGCACTCCGGGAGTGCCGACAGAAGTGAAAACTCAATGACTAGTCCAAAATGTCTGCAGCACTATGTATAATTGACTCATCCTCCTTTCTATTGAAAAACTTTAGTTCCGAAATTGCTGGTCAGTGAGCTTAGATTTGTAGCGTCAATTGTTTAAAATTCGAATAGAAATTGTAAAGTTACCTTGCAGACCTCGCATCTAAATATATTTGGTCATGATATTTTGAGTTTCATTCACCAGTAGTAATTTCACTTTTATTAGTGAATAAAAACGAAACAGCAGGCTCAGGCATACATTTTCGCCGCGCGGTAGAGAGAGGGTTACGCCTTATGTCTTACGCCTTACGGTCACGTGATACCTGTTACAAGTTTAACATTTTTTCCCCATCACAAAAAGTGCACAGCGCCGCTAAAGAAGTTTTCACTTCAAAAATGTGTTTTAAACTCCAAATCGCAAAAAAAGACCAGACATCACAGCGTCGCCGTCTTAACAGATGATATCAGACACAAAAATAGATAAAACAACCCATTATTTTTAATTCACCGTGTCAATTCCACTAAAACAATTATCGTAAATCAATCAGTTCGACCAGCGCCCCAGCAAAGGGTACACAATGTTGTTGAAACAAACAAGGTTTAGCTTCAACAATCGTACAAACGGCACGTGATATTTGTTTCAAGTAAATCGTTTAGCGCAAACTTATCCAGGGACAAAGCAATATTGTGTCTAGAATAATTACATAGTTTAAGATAACACATACATATTTACATAACAATCGGGATGGCTAAATATACTCGAGGCACAACGTTGACGAAGAAATAATTTGTTACGATGAGTAGGTATTTGAATATTAACTTTATCGTCATCGTAGTATGTCTAACTAAGCTGTGTCGACTTTGACATGACAACGTGTGGAAACTTTAAAATTACTTTCTAGTTATTGCTTCCCTGCTTAATATATTTAGTATGTCTCTGGTCTATTAGTACAATACAATATAGGTGCGGATTGCTTTATTAAAGCAATTAAGATTGCGTCAGTCAGTTGCAACACCGTCCATTTTTATCCCGAATAATAAACATGCCAAGCGCCCGATCTACCTTCGCCACTGTTTACAAACCAAACTGGCCAGGTTTAAACCGATTTCACGGTAATGGCGTGGCATAATAAGAAATAATCCTTGTAGAAAAAGGATATAAACGTATATAACACGATGTTACATCAGTTGCAGGTGCCGTCTAGAAATCCTGCCATTATTTTGCGCGAAATGTGGTCAATATTGTCGCTGGAATTACAACTGTAACGTCATAGCATTAAGGAATATTATGGTTCGCCAGAATTCACCTAAAAACCCTCTGCCCGTCGCAGCACTGGTTCGAAGTGGTTCGAAGTATACCCTAAACTTAATTGCCTCAAACTAGACTAGACGTTTGTCTAGACAGAATAAGGTCAGGGAACAGCAATTGAGTTCAGCACTATAATTACAAAAGTTTATGTCGTGTAATGTTTTCTTTTAAGGTATACGCTAGATTGTTAGATAGTGTATACAGGGTGCTTCCTGTAACAGGGGCAATAAATTAACTGATGTACTCCTCAAACTGGCCAACAATTTGTTCAGCAACTTTTAAAAATTATGAATCCTTTAGACTTCCTCTTTTTCATACAAAATAAATACTGCCTTCAATGTACGCTGACATCAGTGTGTTTGACGTTGCTTGTCACGCTTTAAACATAACAAAATTTGCAATACATTGCGTCTTAGAATAAACTTTAGTGTAATAAAAATCAAAACATGAGTTATTTTTAAAAGTTGCTGAAAAAATTTTGGTCAGTTTGAGGAGTACAGCCTATAGTTTAATTTATTGCTCCTGTTACAGGAAACACCCTGTATATGTAGTATGTGGTAGTTAGTAGTTCATAGTTAGAATAGAAACGCGTACCTCCTGTACATCCTCATGTCACCTTCTTCAGCGAACAACTGCCAACCATTTCCGCCTCCGACGTCCTCGAACGCGGCTTGGATCTGCTCCGTCGATATCCTGTCGATCTGGAAACAAAATATTCTTGTCGAACAAAATGTCAAACACATTTTTGCATTTGCATCACAGATAACGCAAAATGAACCTTATTTCAATCGCGTGCCAGCATATTAAATTAAATTTGTATTAAGGCAACTAGACTAACTATTATAAATAGTGACGCTCAGAGCTGCTTAGTTTTAACTAATGCAAACATATCTCGATGCATGCAGCATAAAAGTATATCTAAGGGGCGATCTTTGTAATAAATCAATTACCATATTCCGACGAGGTCTGAAATATATACCTACCTATTTATAACTTATTTATGATTTAAGTGATAGTATCATTTATAGCACCAATTTAGAGGCTACGTTTGAAATGATCATGACACCATATAAGTGACCTAAATAGATACATGACGTCACGATGGCGTGCGTGTCACACACCCCAACCCATTAACGTGCGCGTTGGGACCCGAGTTGTCCTGTTAGCTCTATTAGTATTTGGTCCTCCCTATTGCTTTTAAATGTATTGTAGGTACTTAAATTTTTTGTAGGTGTTTTGTTATTTACCTAAAAGAAAATAAGTTACTATACTTAAAGTTACCTCAGTTCACAGCGATACATGGTCAGCCTGCTGTCAAAAGACAACGGCGGCACCTAAACCCAAAACCTAACCCTTCATTTTGACAGTCGTACCTCATACTACATACAATATCTAACGGGAAGGAGTCGGTCTATGATCAGTGTTACCTCAGTCCACAGCGGGTGTGCGGTGAGCCGATTATCAATACCAGCCCTAGTAGCACGGTCGCATTTTTATCATTTATCACCATGCCTGTCACGTTCTAACAAGTATGTAAGTGCGAAAGTGACGGGCTTAGTGATAGTGGATAAAAATGGATCCGTGCTGAGCCCGCAGGAGGAGACAGCTCCACCTGGCCTCTCGTGTGTACGCCGGGACACGACGCGGGCACACCGTTCCTCTTCCATCTTGTCAAACCCTATCTATTGTAGTATTACCTCAGTCCACAGCGGGTGTACGGTGAGCCGGTTGTCAATAGCAGGGGGCGGTAGGTCCACCTGGTCCCTCGTGTGTACGGTAGGAGACACCACGCGGGCACACCGCTCCTCTTCCATTTTGTCTACCCTATCTATTGTAGTATTACCTCAGTCCACAGCGGGTGTACGGTGAGCCGGTTGTCAATAGCAGGGGGCGGTAGGTCCACCTGGTCCCTCGTGTGTACGGTAGGAGACACCACGCGGGCACACCGCTCCTCTTCCATTTTGTCTACCCTATCTATTGTAGTATTACCTCAGTCCACAGCGGGTGTACGGTGAGCCGGTTGTCAATAGCAGGGGGCGGTAGGTCCACCTGGTCCCTCGTGTGTACGGTAGGAGACACCACGCGGGCACACCGCTCCTCTTCCATTTTGTCTACCCTATCTATTGTAGTATTACCTCAGTCCACAGCGGGTGTACGGTGAGCCGGTTGTCAATAGCAGGGGGCGGTAGGTCCACCTGGTCCCTCGTGTGTACGGTAGGAGACACCACGCGGGCACACCGCTCCTCTTCCATTTTGTCTACCCTATCTATTGTAGTATTACCTCAGTCCACAGCGGGTGTACGGTGAGCCGGTTGTCAATAGCAGGGGGCGGTAGGTCCACCTGGTCCCTCGTGTGTACGGTAGGAGACACCACGCGGGCACACCGCTCCTCTTCCATTTTGTCTACCCTATCTATTGTAGTATTACCTCAGTCCACAGCGGGTGTACGGTGAGCCGGTTGTCAATAGCAGGGGGCGGTAGGTCCACCTGGTCCCTCGTGTGTACGGTAGGAGACACCACGCGGGCACACCGCTCCTCTTCCATTTTGTCTACCCTATCTATTGTAGTATTACCTCAGTCCACAGCGGGTGTACGGTGAGCCGGTTGTCAATAGCAGGGGGCGGCAGGTCGACCTGGTCTCGCGTGTGTACGGTAGGAGACACCACGCGGGCACACCGTTCCTCCTCCATTTTGTCAAACCCCGTCTCCACGGCATCGTAGAACTCGTCGTCAGGCAACGTCGAGTGCGGTCCCTCCTGAAGACAAATGCGTTTATTAAATACTAATACCAGGCGTGGCTCACTCCGCGATTTTGTCGCTTTGCTACAGATAGCTAAAAGTACATCCGTTCCACACCAATTTTGGGGAAAGCCATAAGCCGCGCGTGGCGCTGTCGCCACCTAGCGGCCATATCTGTGCTGATCGTAATAACAGACGCGTTTTGTTAGAGAGTGAGTTTTCTGTACCTAGTACTATTATTTATTCTGTGCTAATACTTAGTTGTTTGTAAGAAATGCCACAGGGAGGTAGTAAAACTGAAATTCATTCATACGTATATAACAACTTCAGTAATGCCGCGGAAACGGCGCCACATTTTGTGGTTTTTGGGATTGTCAACTTTTAACGTTTGACAACTGTCTGTGGCTGTTGGATTGTTTGTGGTAATGTAAAGTTCTGAAATGCTAGAGTCGGACTAAGCTAGCCCTGCATGACATTTGCAAGAACAAAGTGTGGCCATGACATTTCTAATGCCAAATTTCTATGAAAATCACACTTACACTCTTCCTCACTTTCTGTTTAAATTGGTGCAAAGTTAGCTTAGACGGACTCTAGGAGCTAAATGTTTATCCCTAAATACTTCGTTAGTACAAACCATTAATATCATCACATTCGAAATGAACATACTGACATTTCAGAATTACTAAGAATTGGGAAAAGGACAGCCGAGTAAGTACATAAATTAATTTTGTATTAAGCAGAAACGTCTGCGAACGATGCTATAAGAAGTGTAGGACTCTTACGGTAGATGTCGCCTCCCTAGGGCTCATATATGGTGGAAATATTCGCTGAATTGGGTACGGTCTTGGTAGCTCAGATGGCAGAGCACTGTACTAGTGATCCAGTGGTCGTGGGTTCAAGTCCCACCCAAGACAGGGAATTTTCCACTTTTAATTTATTTCGAAGCTTATTACAGTACATCTTTAAAATACCGCGTAGATATGAAGTCAAAAACATAACAGTACATAAAACAACTGCTGCATCCAGTGAAACATCAATTGAGGGATATTATGATTCCTCGCACGTCAACCCAGATACCAAAGGACGTCGTTAGGAAACGAATTCAGTTGATTACATGTAGTTGTATGCCCAGCATGACAAGTTAGTGACCTAGTTCTTGTAGTGTTACTACAACACCATAAAAAGTGTCTCCTTGGACATTGTGGCTGGTGTAACCCATAACAAAACGAATGAGTCTCGCCCACCGAGGGTTCCGTACAAATTTAACTATTATTTTATTATTTTTATTTTTTACAAATATGTACCTATACAGTTTTTTAGGGTTCCGTACCCAAAGGGTAAAAACGGGACCCTATTACTAAGACTCCGCTGTCCGTCCGTCCGCCCGTCCGTCCGTCCGTCCGTCTGTCACCAGGCTGTATCTCACGAACCGTGATAGCTAGACAGTTGAAATTTTCACAGATGATGTATTTCTGTTGCCGCTATAACAACAAATACTAAAAACAAAATAAAATAAAGATTTAAGTGGGGCTCCCATACAACAAACGTGATTTTTGACCGAAGTTAAGCAACGTCGGGCGGGGTCAGTACATGGATGGGTGACCGTTTTTTTGCTTGTTTTGCTCTATTTTTTGTTGATGGTGCGGAACCCTCCATGCGCGAGTCCGACTCGCACTTGGCCGGTTTTTTTTCCTGTATTTGTGTATTTGTAGTGTAAGAATATATATTACTTGCCAAATTTAATAGATCAACTATCAATTTTGATTCCCTGGATCGTGTCGAAATATACGTTTTTTTGCGGCTTAAACGGCCGTATCTGTTTTTTACGTTAACTTAGAAATTTGTTTTTTTCTTGCACTGCTACAGGAAAAAAGAACTGTACATTTGTAAAAAATATATACTAAGCCCTCAGTGGGCGAGTCCGATTCGCACCTGGTCCCATTCTGGCCGACCACATTTTATTCAAGCGTCTTAAACATAATTAACCATTGCAAAAAATATGATAAGGCGTTGACCCCACGATCTATTCTCATATGTAACGTAACCTTGATAGGCGTTGCGATTATGGGTACAACAAACTCATATGATGCATGGTCGCGACAAATAAATACCTATGAAGTTAAAACAATTCGTAGGTAAGTACTATAGCTAGACTTGTTAATTGTTAATGTCGGGCACGTTAGGTTTTTGGAACGTGCTACTGCTAATGTTGTAGCTAATGAAATATAATTATCTGTATAAAAGTTACCAGTTGAATGCCTACTAACAACTTAAGTATCGATTGATGCTGATGGTACAAATTCACGAAAATCACAAGATCACATTAACTTCGAAACAGCACAAATCGTTCCCACCAACGACATTGAAAGTATAAACAATCACATTGATCAGATATGCAAGCTCAGTTCAAATACAAAACATATAAAAACAGCAGACTTAGACATAAAACAATAGACTTAGACAGTAAAGAAACATAAGCTAGGTTTTAAAATTAGGTACCACGATAACGATTAACGGCACTTTCTAAATTAAATTAGTGCTCTAACAGTCTTAAACCTAATCGCATTATGATTTATTGCACCATGGTGAAAATGTTTTGTTACAAAGTGAAAAGGCTACCTATTAATTTAAGGGTATCTATCTATCACTGATATAAGTATCTATTAATTTCTGGAACGGGATATACAAGAGACTGTCTACCCGATCGCCGCTTCAATTGATCGACATGTCTATGTACCACTGACCCATCAGCCCCCTTGACGCTATAATCACCCGACCCGGTTCTATGCACTATTTGACCTGGAGCCCATTTGTATAGGCAAAGAAAGGTGGGCAAAATATGTATGCTAAATTTAGAATAAGACTAATTGAGTCGGAAGATATTGTGTTGACGAAAATGTACACCAAACAAACGGCTTCGCCCAAACGGGCGAAGAATCCATAGTTCCTTGCATCGACGCTAGTGATGTCATAATGTACTTCAAGAGATAAAACGCTGTTTGTTGCGTTGTGGGCATATAGAGCATACGTTCAACTCAACAACATGTCATTTTTGCTTACGTATGCAAATCGTCAATCAGCAACGCCCGATAAGCCATTGCAGTTCATTGTTACATAGGCGTACATTTTTATAACAACAATTTTTGATGAAAGTATAATTTTAAACCTAGAAAGATTGGTTGCTGTTTTGTTTTCTATACCAAAAACAATATAAATCTTAAAATGTTAGACAAGTATGTTGGAAGAAAACTGCCAGCTTTAGAGCGAATGCATTCATACAAGTCGGTAATACCCAACAGTGCAACTTGTAGTTTGTAAACTTTCCACACTAACTATCGAAGCCGATCCCTATTGTGGACAATGTAGGTTAAGCGAGTTTGCACCGGTGACCTATATCGGAATAATGAAATGGATTCACTCTTTTAGTGACACGGTGTGACCTCGCCCTGATACGCTTGGAAGCCCTTACCTGAAGAATAAACAAGATGATTGTCTTGGTAGATAAATACAAGTAGCAGAATGACTTTTGGTTTGTTGTGCTTTATTTGTGTTAAGTACCTTCAAACCTTAATAAAATGTGATATGTACTTCGAGAGCGAAGCCTAGTTAATTATTTAGGTAACATATCTGAAGCCCGCAAAACGTCGGACGTCGGACGCATTCCCTGTGATGAAACATCATGTGGGGTGTATTACATGGTTTCGATAGGTACGTATGTTCGGCTAACATTAGATACGTTTTATTAGACTATAGATTTCCGGTTGTATTTGACGTGAAAGCCTTCACCCTACATAAATATATGTATAGATAAGTAATACAAGTATTTAGTTAGCTACCTTGCTGGCTTGCTGGTTGTTTATGTTTACTGTGACATTCTTGTTTCTAAAACGCTGTTGCTAAAACGTAAAATTCACACTAACCATGTTTAAACTAACGGCTTAGTCACATTGCATCCCTGGCTTATCTGGCTGCAAGATACTTAAGCATACTGAATAATTCATGTGAATGTTTTACGCTGACATAAAACTATGAACAAGCGTATTTTTCCAGAAAAATCAGTTTTTATATTATAAACAAGTGGTAGTAAAACTGCAATAAAGTTCGTGTTATTCTGTAGCAGAGAAGGTACTATTTACTTTAACTGAAGATAAGAAAACACGCCACAGCCGCTATCAGTCATTTGAAAATAAACAATATGTCGGCCTTCTCTGCTAAATATAACTGAAGACAGCGGCATTGGTGCGTTTCAGGGACGAGCGCAATTAAAGGGAACACTGAGCAAACAGGGAACTTCGAACGTTTGCGTACGATGTGATCAGCAGTGGAGAATTCAATTAGAATCAAATTGCATACGGTGGATTATCAATATTATTTTTATTTTATTACAAAGATATTTAATTTAAAGAAAATTTCCATTTTAATGTCCAATTGTTATTACAGTATTCGCAGGATCATCGCTCTGTGATGAGTTTATAAGGTTGGAAGCCGATAACGGTTATAGGTAATAGATTTACATTTTATAGCGTTGTCTTACTTGTCAACATGTTTAGTTCCTTCTAGAGTTATTTACTGTGCTTTCCTGTATACACAGACTCCTATGAAAAGAAGCGCGTTGTATAAGTGTGGCTCCATCAAAGAAGGGTGCTTATGCTTCAAGGGCAGAAAGGACCATTCTATCAGAATTTCTGTTAGAATTTTAGATGGAAAGGTTCTTATTGCACTTTAAGCATAAGGACCCTTCTGTGATAGAAAGCCACATTAGTTTTTTAGGGACGACACTACGCTACGCTACAACTATTTGGAAACTAATCGAAAGCAGACGCGGCAAGGTATCATCGTTCCGAGGGAGGCACACCCCTTTATGGCGTGTCGGACCATTTGTAGCGATGACGTCACCCCGCACCCCACTGTACACAACTATACCATCCACCATCATGACCTGACAACGTCTATTCTTGGACAGACAGTTTCACTACCCATGACTGACATAATAGCCATTCCCATGTCTCATTTGGGCATTTGGGTGTGAAGCACGTAATATAAATATCATGGACGGACGCTCTTATACGTTCATCGCACTTTTCAGTATCACGGACGTCATCATTGTAAAAGCTCATATCGGGCAATTCACAATGAGATAATTAATTCTAGCATTAGAAAACAGTCCTTTTTTAATTGAATTCAAGACAATTACCCTGTTTTAAATACTAGTCAAAAAATAAGACTAAACTGAAGAGGTAATAAAGAGAAATATAAGTTACGTTTTACTATATGATAATACTACTAGCAAAAAAAAAACATAATCGCCCGAAATCGGAGCACATTTGCTGAACATAATTTCATATTGCAGTTCCAAAACAGCATATACAATCTTCACTCGAAAGCATATACGCCTCTCTAACTATACCAGAGCCTATCTATCAGCAAGACAAGGTCAGAGATTTATACCTATTACATCAGTGCCGCCGCGCCGGTAAAAAGCCAGGCCCGCCACAATAACGTCTTTGTTCTGGGACTCGTGTGGGAATTAGCATATTAAAGGTGTGACGTCATACAATCCTGTGAATTGTCTTGGAGTAAAAACAAGGAGTAAGGTTGCGTTGTAAGTATGTACACTCTTTCTTCTTATCGATTACGACTATACACTTGGTCGAAATGTGTGTATAACCAATATTTCAATTTCAATTTTATTTATTCAGTAAAGATAACACGATCTTATATTTGTTAGTACATTCTTAAAAATAATGTTAGTACTTAAAAACTAAATTAGATTTGACATTTAAAATTATTTCATTAATTACAGGACAACACACATGATCAGCTATCATCTTTAATATGCCGACACTGCCGACGCTTATCAATTTCGCTAAAGTCACGCCAAATCAAAGTAATGAAGAAAATATTGACAGATTAATTTAGCACCTATCAATTGTGTGCCAACTCACATACTACCTGTTCTCTTCTAACTTAACTCGTGAAATAGATTAGAATATTGTGACCTACACGTCATCGTCTAAAATTAGTCACCAATGACATACTACAGCGTTCTGGACTATAAAAACATAGTTATCAATAAAAACAATGAATAGGAAACTATAACCCACTCACAGTCATGAGTCATGGATTCTGACCATTCTGACTAAATAGATCATTTTGTACATGACCTGTGGTGTTATTGAAATAACATCGCTGAGTGCAAATGAATTCAGGCGAACACACTTTTCAATAATCTTATGATTCATATGGTAAACTACCCAATGATTGGCCCTTTAAAGGTCCTTATTATTTTATTTTTTTATTTATTGTTCTTTATTTATTTCTCTTCTTAGGTTAGAGTTTTTTACAATTACATGATTGATATAACGTTTATTGACAACTGAAAGATGTTGTTTTTTGTCTGAAATCGTCACATATTTTCTCGCGAACTGTACTAGCGCAATGACAAAATATACAGATTTGTCGTCCCGACCTAGAGCGACGTTAATATTACCTTAACTAACACAAATATTCCCGCGTTAAATAACTATATACACACAACTATGTTTATGATTGTATAATATCTAAAAAATTGTGAACACATTTTCAATAAGATATGGGACGCCGAGTGCCGCCGCGGCGTATGGCACACGAACGATACTAATTATTAGCTGCGAAAAGTACAATTTCGATGCATATCAATACACAAAGTCAAAAGTTTTATGTAACACGTATTTACAGGGTATTTTTTGGTCTGAGAACGAGAGCTACTACATAGGTAATAAGTGATGTGGACGATGTGGTATGTTAGTCTTACTCAAGTTTAAGATCATCACAAAACAGTTAGTAAACCGAGTTAGTGATTGTGTTCAAGTAATAAATTTGATATTTTAAAATCTATTTATAGCATCATATGGATACTATATGTGTTATATGGATATATGGATATAGTGTTATATGGATATAAAATTAAAATATAAAAACACTTACAAAACAATATAAAAAATATATAAACACATTATTAGAAAACCTAACCTATATAGGGTGCCGCCAGCAGCGGGGCAAGGCCCAAGCTGCCGGTGGTCAGGGCTGCATTATTTATTTATTATTGTAGGAGTCACCATGGCTGCCTTTAAATAGAGTTGAAGGGACCAATGATTCGACGGGGGACCCACAATTAATAGTATAGTTAACCCTTCCTACTATTACGAACATAAAGTTATACATTTCGTAGCGCTCTCCTTATTTGATTTCGATAAACAAGTTTAGTAAAAAAAGTCAAAGAACTTTAACCCGACTTAGGTTTTTGTCACTAAAGCCACAAAAACGAATCGATCGGCACCTCATTCATCAAAACCGGCGCAGTGGTTTTGAAACTATAGTGGAACACACATAAAATACGTACTATACACCTACCCAAAACCCTTCGTTTTGGCTTTGTAGTCGTCTGAAAAAATAGTAATACACAGTAGGGAATGCTCCCGGTACCTACTGAATTTGTATTTGTATAGAAAACCAGTACCGGGAGCACTCCCTAATACACAGCCAGTAGCCAGTACACATAGAATTACATAACAATTTCAGCGGCGTTATAACCACAGCAAATGCCACGAGGTCAACGATATGAATCAAATCAGGAAGCATTTAAACGTATCAATGGAAATCCAATATCAGTTCAATCACATTAAATTAAATACCAATGGGGAGTGGGGATGTACGAGTATTTCTCAATACACTGAATTTCCAATTCTCACTTCAAATAGTGTACCGTCCCTATACAAACTTTCGCTCTCTTTATTCCCTTCAAAACCAATTGTAATTGTGCTAATTTGAAAACAACGTTAAATACTTTACAAACATATACACTTTAGCTGTAGCTGCTTCTCGTGTGAAACGTGACAAGAATAATAAAAACTAGGACATTAAGAAATTTCATTACTAGAGGCATTTCTAACAACTTTGGCCATAGTATCGGCGTTACCCAATCCAAACCCTTCCTAGAAATCAATAAAATCATTCAAAAATAAACTTTACGGTTAGCACTACAAAATTGTATTTCGAATGCACGAGAAAAGGCGCAATTGTTTGCTGCCAACCACTAAAAGGTACACGTACACAATCGTATAGATATACCCCAAGGGACTGTTGGCACACAATATGAATAAAGGATACTATAATCAATAGTTACAGTAACTATTAAGCAACGAGCGTAAGCTAACAAATATGTGGCATCAATCTGTTCAAGCTTAGATACTTTGATTTGAGTATCGGTGGAAGAATTAAAAGCGACTAAAATGCATGTTCTGACAAAAAATAACTTTCGTAAGCCCAAATTTCATAGCCAACATTTACGGCATAGATATCTATATTATCTATACAGTATACACATTACTTGACATTCTATCATTTCTCCTTGCCGCCTAGTTCGATATATAATCCTGCACAAGCTACAAGACAACTCAAACTAAATTCGACACCCATCTAGAACCAAGCGCACCGGGCGACCTAGGCCCGGTGCCAGATGGACTCCATTATGCTGTGATAGCATATCGAGTTACGGTAACCGCAGCCCTGCTACGTAACAAATGTGACCCTAATATGATTTCGCAATGCACTGCTGTTTTCGCAAGCGCAATTTAAAGATTTTAAAGCCCGTATTGAGGGCGACGTGGTTAAAACGAAGAATTTCGTGCTCAAAATCATTAGTTGTCATTGTCATTGTTGCGAAATGAAAAAAAGGTAAACAGATTTTTTTTTGACGCATTCAATGATATTCTATCTACTAACTGAATCATGAATACGGATTAGTTAGATTGTTCAATTTTGGGATTTTTTTAATATGTATCTGGTTTAAGTTTTATAAAACTGGATAAACACTTGTAGAAGCCTCGCGGAAACACTGGGCAATGAGTCGGCGGTTGCGCTTTGAGTATATTCATTTATTTTGTATGAACCAATGGGAAGTAAAGTATAAAGAATATAGTATTACTGAATCGCGATTAGAAAGGGATTGAGATAGCTGTCAATCCATATTGATTTTGACGTAAGTGTATGGAAATCTGTTATTTCTAATCCCTTTCTGATCGCGGCATGATAATAGTTCAAGTTCAAAGCCCATGGTTCGTCCGACGTTTTCTAATAAACCGAATCATTGTTAAATGTTCTTTTTATACTATTCTACCTACTAGGGGCACAAAAACTGATACCCTAGCCCACATTCTTTGTGCTTTTGTCCCTTTACAAAAAAAAAACGAATCTACTAAATTCAAAGCGGATTCTTGAAACGTGCCTCTTTATTACGCTACCGAATAGAAGTGTTTCGATTCGCTTCAGTGTGAGGAATGTTTTGATGCTCGATAATTAAGTTTACACTGAACTCTTAAAAACGCTAAACGGCAGATACATACTTCTTAGTTCACAAAAATCATGAAAATGTTAACCTTACCAATCAGAAACGTAAAGGTATACGAGTAGATGCATTTGGCTTGTTATTTTAATACAGAGACGCCGACTTTCGCGAGCGTGAAATTAACATACGATCGCAACATCCCAGTAGAATAAAAATGTGTAAATATTAAATCTTTTAACACATATGACGTTCCTCTACCAAGAAGGCAATAATCGTACGGGCAGTATTTACCCCACTTCGCTGGCCACGATTTTGGCACACTCGTTACCGTATTAACGACATTGCAATAGTTACGTCAGTATTAAATGATAGAGAATGACCGTACAGGAAGTTCGAGGACGTTAATGTATATGATGTGTAAGAGTGCCCATTAAAATGAATATAGCGTAACGTTTCATGTGATTGTGAATCACAATTTGTGATAACCAAGGTGACATGAAAGTAAAGTTTACATATACCTATGTAGTTTAATCATAGTTTTCTCATACGCGCCACACTCATTAACTATTTGAGATAGGGGTGTAAACGCAGAAGTTTACGATCGGGGCCACAAAACTAATTATAATATTCACGTGATACAACTATCTTAATAAAACTACAATTTTGCATGTCTTGTCAACCCTTTCTTCATCTTTGGGTACATTAAGTAAGGAACTGGTTTTTAGGAATTTCTTAAGAATTTTTCCTTTGTAATTGGAACAAATTTAACATAAAATCATACAAAAACAAAGTTTGTAATCGTTGAGGTAATTTCTTACATAATGATTGCATTTTTCGCTAGCAAACCTTTTTGCGTATGGTCTGATGCATTTGACCCGGTGTTAAATAATCAGAATAAAACCATCATTCTACACCTTTGCCAGTATTTTACCTATATAGGATTCTTCCTGGATTATAAATTAAAATATAACAAAAATATTTTGGAACTTTTTGGCAGAAACCTTATAGATCATGCGGTTTCTTCACATTTTATGATTATATCACCAATTCTTATTTGAATTCTTATACATTAAGTTTGATGTACCGACATTCTATTATATCCCGTTTTCTTTTATAAGTATTCACCATAATACAAACAAACAAGTGAAAATCTCGTAATATGAATGTCCCGTACATAAAGTTGTTATGGTAGCCCTAGCGTCAATGTGGGTCAGAGCAAACCGGCATTGGGATTGCGATGCACATGTGAAGTTTTTGCAGTGACAAAGAATTTTCTCAATTTCTTGTGCAAACTTTCCTATCCCGTGACATGTCATTAGAAGGGCATTCAGTTAAGTAACTTGTCTGCCATGGAAAATAACCAGGATTAAGTTGCTCTCTGGAATAAGGCTCGTTAGTTAGCTCTGGTCAAACACAAAAGCAATTATGTACAACATATTTGTACAGAAATTCAAATGGTATCAACAAATCAGAAATAAACAAGCCAATTGAAGAGTCCTTAGTCCTACAAGCGAGCGTTTTTTGCAATCTGTTACCTTTTTCATTCAAGATTACGACTAACTATTAGTATTCATTCAAAAACTGATAACGTACTTAAATAATCATTTCTTAAACTAGCAAGTAAGACCGTTCAAGTTGACATTTTCTCTTTTTAAACCTAAAATAAATGAGTTTTCTTGGGAGGCTTTTTCAAAATTTGCAGTGAGAACTGTCGTTTCGGTTCTCAATTTTGCAGTAAACAAGAATCATTTGATACAGAAATGATTACAATTCAATTCACCATATCTTTTACGAGCGGCTAAGACTATTGAAAATCAAAGATTCATTAAAAAAAATGGATATTTAACCTTCCGAACTTTCTTCATTTTTTGGGTGAAAACAGGGTTACATTATATTTTTTTATCGCAAATTGTACTATTATTTTGCCCTAAAAATAATATTATAGCAAACTATAACTATACGTTAACCCATAAAAAAATAATCATAACTATAGGACCTACCTTGCCGTAAATTTATATTATTTTAAAACACGTATAAATCACGCTGCACCGACGCCGCGCGCTCATTCTCCGCCGAGGCGGCTTAGGGGACGGACCTGTGCTCGATCGTCAGGCGTTCGGTGACTATGGTGCGTTCGTAAACAGCCAGAGAGTTCCGAGAAGTGCTGTATACAGCGACTAGAAAATCTTGATACAAATAAGTACATTTTTTACACCATATTTAATTTCAACAACAGACTCTCGCTAGGTGATAGGTTTTCAGTGTTACTTGAATACTGGTTAGGTTTTGCATTATTATTATACCCGGACGACCTGGATAATGTCCAGGTTCTCATGATGGAGTCAGGAGTTGGTCACCGAACTCCTAATCTACTCATCATAACTCCATCGTGTTTGGGCTCAATAGATTTGCCTCGACGAGCACCTTCGTTCTAGATGAGGTCCAGGTTCTCATGATGGAGTCAGGAGTTGGTCACCAGAACTCCTAATCTACATATTATCACTCCATCGTGTTTGGGCTCATTAGATTTGCCCTGACGAGCACTATATATCTTGAGGAGGTCCAGGGTCTCATGATGGAGTCAGGAGTCGGTCACCAGAACTCCTAATCTACTCATCATAACTCCATCGTATTTAGGATTATTAGATTTGTCCTGACGAGCACCATCTATCTAGATGAGGTCCAGGGTCTCATGATGGAGTCAGGAGTTGGTCACCAGAACTCCTAATCTACTTATCATAACTCCATCGTGTTTGGGCGCATTCGATTTGCCTTGACGAGCACCATCTATCTAGATGAGGTCCAGGTTCTCATAATGGAGTCAGGAGTTGGTCACCAGAACTCCTTATCTACTCATCATAACTATATCGTGTTTGGGCTCAATAGCTTTGCCCTGACGAGTACCATCGATCTAGATGAGGTCTAGGGCACAGGGCTATATTATAGTTCTTACGAACAGATACTTATCTCTCAAAGAAAACTCAAATGCCTACCGTTTTAATACCTACACAAAAATACAATGGAATGACCTTCAACGCACCGCTCCCCGCACCGCGCGCACCGGCACAAAGCTAGGGTTGCCGACGCTTAGAAATTATTTTACAAATAAGTACCTACCTACTTACCTAAACTATAGATTGTATGAAAGATACCTACCTACTTACCTAAGGTACAAATATAAGTTTTATTAATTGTAAAATAACTATGAGCAAGATAAGTTGCAATAAGTAATTAATAATTATAATATTCCTTTTATCATTATTAATTACTTATAAATTTATTTTATTATTCTCTTTATTTATCTTTTGTCTTAAGTTAGGGTTTTTCCTTATTTTATTATTTATTATGATGAGTGACAGCGAAATATTTTAAAAGGTCATATCTCCCTACAGTAACCGTAGTGTTTACGCCGTTTTATAAACCGCGTAAACACTACGCGGTTTATAAAACGGCGTACTACGTAGCTTGCGACTGTCGTAAAAAAAATTGGTATAAGTACTTATATTGAGAACGTCTAATAGTTACTTTTCCTATCAATCGGTAGAGCAAACACGGATTTTTTTATTAGTTTTTTTTTTGTTTCTGCATCCATCCACAATTCCACACTACAACATGTGTTATTTGTTCGTGAAGAAGACATTTATTTCGCATACATTTTGGCATATTCGAGCGCCGGCGACCAACTAGCTTGATTTTCTACCGTGAACGGGAAGAGATTCGTAGGTATAAATCCGTGCTCGCGCGGAGAGTTCCATAGGCCTGAGCGCCTACCGCGAACCACGTTCGACGTGTTGCCTCTCTGTCGCACTTGTAAATTCGTACGTAAGTGTGACAGGGAGGTAACACGTCGAACGTGGTTCGCGGTAGGCCCTCTGTCCAGGGTATCTTAATGGAGTGGAGCGAAGATGGCATAATATAAATAATCGGATTTCGGTATTGACCCCGACGAGGCCATCAAACAAAAAAAAAAGTGGAATGTAGTCAACGGTATCATGGTTTTAAATAAAAACAATGACTGGTTTTAACAGATAGGGCCAGTTGCATATCACAAATAAAGAAACATGTTTATTTGCAGTATGGACGGGCCCCGACTTTCCCCTAAAAACAGAAATAGTACAAAAAGACGACAATTTGTGGGCAGCAAAAATGTAAACAAAACTCATGGTTTGTCATGGTTTGTAAAAAAAAAACAACGGGTTGCACTCCGGGAGTGCCGGCAGAAGTGAAAACTCAATGACTAGTGCAAAATGTCTGCAGCACTATGTATAATTGATGTTAATGCCATCTAGCGTTATTTCGTCGCATTACTTGAAACCCCTAAGCACATCACTGTTGGTACTCGAGTTATATTAATACCGGTTAGAGGGAAACTCACTAGATGGCATTTAAATCAATAAAGAAAAACTCAATAACATTGTAACAGTTTTTTGATCAGGTCACGTGTCCGTCTTACGGTCACGTGATCTGTCGCGAGTTTAACATTTTTTCCCCACCTCAAAAAGTGCACAGCGCCGCTAAAGAAGTTTGAAAATACAACACTACTACAATGACGAATATTAGTAGTAAGGTTTATTCGGGCAATTCCGAAAATCATTGTAAAATCACTCATATTCCGTTGTAGTAAGAGTCAGCTTTCGGAATTATCCGCCACTATTCGTTCATTCGGAAATACCCGAATACACCTTATTCATAAGAAGAGTGATTGTCACAATAATTCCATGCCAGAGGTAAATATTGTTATTATTTACTCGCCTCTGGTTATATATTATCCCAACACATACACTCTATTGACTACTACCATGCTTATAAAATAAAATAAAGAGTGCCAATATAACGCTAAAAATAATGTTACTTTGCAATTAAATTGAAAAGTATCAATATTATTCTCGCCTGCGTTGAAACGCGCTTAACTTTGCCGGCGCTCGCGTACCGAGCGCCAACGCCATCTATCGAGTGTTATTTCGTGAAATCGGTGAACGCTCTAAGGAATAAGGCCTCTGAAGCCTTATTGTCAAAAGTGGCCAGTTACTAATTATGTAGTGGCCAATAACTATAGCAGTAACTCTACCCATTTAATTCTCGTGAACGATGGACGAAAAACAACTGACAACAACACGAAACGTATTAAAAATGTTATCTTTAAAATTAGTCCGTATTCAATTACCTACTAACTATTTGTGACTAACCCTAATGGAATTCGGTTGTAAATCACGTAAGCAATTTGGTTGTCGTTGCACAAAAAAGCAGCCTAAAAACTCTGCAAGTAGGTATGAAATTTTTTTTACATATTGAAAGCTATAGTTAAGACGATTGTTTAATAACTACTATTTAAGTTAAAGTTTCTGAGACCTAAACAAAATAAAGTATTAAAATAACACATTGAACACATTTAAATACTTTTGAATATAGGTTGAATAGTGAACAATACAAAGCATAAAATATGCACAAATTATGGTTGACTGATAAGAATACAGGACTCATAGTTACACATACATAAGTTATAATTATAACAGTGTTTTAGATGTTTGTTTAAACTTAGTTAAATATGAATGCGGTGCGGATTTATATCTCTTAACTTAACGAGCTAAACTTAGATATGTAATTAAATAACGTGGTTAACTTTAAATTTTATATTTCTTTCCCTAATTAGGAAGTTTAGGTACTTTAATTAAAATGACGTAAACACTGAAACGCATCTGTTTCAACAATCCTCACCTGACGAATGCTCTTCTTGAAAAGTTTGAACTTCATTTTGATCCAACAAAAAAAATCAGTAGCAATTTATCATCACAAAACACATGTGAACCGATTGATTTCACGCACTTGACCGTATGCTAACCGATTTCGTTTACGATACGATGTTTACGATACGCTATTTCTGTAGGTAACTAGGTACGCGGTACGTCTACGTCTGGCCGCGTCGACCGGTCCGCGCCGAGTGAGCCAGTGAGGGGTACAATACAAACTAACGTGATGCGCCTTTTACATATGTTTCAAGAAAGTTTATCTATAGGGTTTAGTTTATTGTTTCAGTTTTACGTAAGCGCGAGTTAGTAATAGTTGTGAAGTTTGTTCTGAGATACTTGCGGATAATAAACTCTATCTATAGTTTGTTATAAAATTCGAGGAATTATGTAAAATGTTTTATTTTTTTAAGCGCCCTTGAAGTTGTGAACATACTGGGTAATTTTATCTTTCTTGGCATTTTTTTATTCCATTCAAAGATCTAACGATAGTAAATATTACCATACTAAATTGGCCTGTCTATCAGCTTAGCACACAAAAAAAAATCAAGCATCTACCGCAATAATTCACGTCACCATAAATAAAAATCTCATCGTACTCGGCGATAGGTGAAAAATTAAAAAAAATCATAACTCCGAAAATACGAAAAATCGCGGAACATACATGGGGGTGATTCAGATAGCCCTCTAGGTCCTCTACCTCCCAGCTTCCGTATATCACTACTTCTTGGGACACCTTGTATAATAAACAAATACATAAATACATAGAAAACACCCAAGACTCAGGAACAAATATCTGTGCTCATTATACAAATAAATACCCTTACCAGGATTCGAACCCAGGACCGCGGCTTCACAGGCAGAGTGACTACCTACTAGGCCAAACCAGTCGTCAAAATGAGAAAGTTACGATTGTTTTGATGCTAATGCTGCTATTGCTATAGCATACTCCTACTTTTTATACGCTGGGTACTTCTATTATCAAACGCTCACAATACCTAAATAAGAAAAAACCTATGGTAAAAAAAGTTTACTACATAGAACATACAGTGAATAGAGAACCATTGATGACTGTCACAATGCGAATACATTATTAATACCATACACAATACACATGTATGTGCGGAATGCTTTCACATGACATGTCAAATTGGCAAAAGGTATTTAATTTAGCGTGTAGAGGTATCGTTATTCGTTAGAACTTTACGAATCCACAGGGTGGATTTATTAAATGGGGCATTGAGAGCAACTATCAGATTCTGTTCTACGCCAAAATGGTCTTAGGAGACCTTCCTTAACTTTTTATTTTAAAAGATTATAGCACAGGGTGGCTATGACGCAATCAACAATCAATATTTACTATTATTCATTTCGGACTAATTGGAATTGTTATACAAATATTTCTAAATAATAAACAAATTACGTTACATATTGAAGTATCTCAGAAAGAAATAAAGAAGAAGAATTATAATTCTCACTAAAATCAGTATGCTACTTTTTATTTTATATGGTAAGCAATTAAATACCGACCAAATAATAAAGTCGCAGTAAACATATACATTAGTCCATAATCAATTTAATTGCACACAATAAGAGGTCATTGCTCCCTGTCACTATTTATCAGCAGTGCATTAAATATGCATAATAAGACAAATATAGAGCAGCAATAAGCAACACTTCGATACCGCTGACCTATTTGAAGTGTATTGTCTAAGTGTAAGGCCTGAGTGGACGCTCGAGTTGGGCGTGCAGCGGGGCGGGGCGTGCGGCGTGCATGTTAAACAAATGCAAACGTATAGGAGCGGCCTTAGTGCGCGCTGCTCAAATCACTTGTGAGCCCGACGCCACGCTACACGCCCCGCCGAACGCTCCGCTTCGAGCGTCCACTCAGGTCTTACACTAAGGACTCTAAAGTTGGTACAGGTCAACCACTTATCTCAGGCGGTTGGTAAAGAAGTTGCGAATGCGCAGTTCTAGTAGAAGGTAGCTGAGTTTTGGGACTAAAGCTAGTTATAAAATATATATTTTGACTTAACCTAAAAAAAATATATACCAGTAGGGTATTTTACTGTATTTAAAATAAATTATTTTACACCATGCATGAAATAAAGCACCAGAAGATTAATAGAGAAATATAGACAGCAGTTATTTTTAGACTGGATTTCTATTTTACAACGCGTATAAAACCATAAAGAGTAGGTATTTTGATTGTGACGTCATATGCTAGTGTTTCATATAAATCCCATAGTAGCAAAATCGTTTTGACAGTTCGAAAAAAGAAACTGATTTCGGGTTAAAGATATTTATTATTCTCAAAAGACTAGTAGTCAAATACCCAAGCAAGCTAATCGTGCATGGCTATATTATAATAATTACTAGCGACCCGCCCCGGCTTCGCACGGGTTAAAAAATTATACACCTTCCTCTTGAATCACTCTATCTAGGTATTAAAAACCGCATCAAAATCCGTTGCGTAGTTTTAAAGATCTAAGCATACATAGGGACAGACAGCGGGAAGCGACTTTGTTTTATACCATTTAGTGATGATTGTGAATACTGCTTAATTATAGTTACATGAAATTTTCACATTTGGCTACATAATAATGAACTATAATAGTATTGTTACCGTATTCAAATACAAAGAAATTGTGTTTAATATTGAACCGGGCAGTTAAAAACAACTATTTTCTACAACGTACGTAGTTGTATTTATATTTTTCTTTTGAACAATCTACGAGGACAAAACATTTACTTTACATTTACCGCTGGACATTCAACATAAAAAAAGAATAAAATCTTCTTACATGGTTCAGAATCAGGAGGCTTAATTTGTTGTTCCAATGTTTTTCTTTGGTCTCGTCATAAAAGTTTGAGAACTGCTGAAGGAAGACAATAAAACGATATAACTAAACAATAACACAAGTATTAAATTATTATACAGACCTATCTTAACCTTGCAATAACACGACTAAATCATGAAAATTGGTATTCGCCCATGGTTTTATTGCATCTACAAAATTACAAGTCCGATGTGCCCATGCTTATGACTGTAATATTAAAATATGGGTGTCACGGGTACTTAACTGTAATACACAATTTACACTTAGGAACGTTCATAAACCTTGTGGTATTATAGTGAGGCTAACCGCAGTCAACAGTGCACATTTCCTTATACCTGGTTCCGTTTACTAGGTTTTACCTGTAGCCACAATTCAGCCAAATCATTCAAATTTAATTTGAATAATTAACCCTTTAACCGACAGAGTCTGATATATAAGACATTACATATCCAGCTCATTTCGCCACAGTCTGATAAATAAGACATAGATCTGATTTGGTTTTTACAGCACATTTATAACTCCCGTAACTATGCCAACCTTACTCTGCGTGGTACAATTACTGTCGGTGGCGACACGAGCACCCTCGATCAGGCGGTTAAAAGGTTAAGAGCCTCCATAGAGTTTACAAATTAGTCTCAAAAGATCAAGATACGAATATGTTCCCTCAACGCGCCGCATCGGTTAACTGACAATTCGTAATTCTTATTGCAAAAACGTAAGATAAACCGATGACCAATTGGTCGGTTAGGAGTACAGATTCTTGACTGTATAAGATGTGTAAAATCTAAGACCAACTCGTGCTACGAATTTGACATTTTATTCTTTAGCTCTATCTATCAAACTGTCCTTGATTTTTTTCTTAAATTACACATTTTCTACAATTAATAACTCGCAGGTAACTGATAATACGCCATTGCAACAGCATGACAACATGAATAATATACGTACTACGTGATACCGATACACGGGAGCCAAAATTATCTAGCTAGCTGAGTTATATAAAATGTATAAGCTAGCTATGTTTAAATAAAACATCTAAGAAAGCATGAGGTGCGACAGGGGGACGTTCGAGTACAGTAAAAAAATCGATAAATCTAAGTCCTACTTAGGACAGATGATTTTGGCCCCCATATAGTAAAGATTTATACTTAAGACATACCTCGTGATCAGGCCCTGGCTTTGACGCCAGCCTCGCTTCTGTTAGCTGGTTCTTCAAAGCCCTGCAACAACATAAATGTTTTAGATGACAATCCAACAACATTATTATCAAACTGGGTCCGACCCTAGGTCCGGATCGTACCTGATTCAACAGATCTCATTGGCCATTCAGCGCGTAATGGGGACATTTGAGCCAGGTACGATTCGTGACGGTTACATTGTTTAACTTAGATTTTATAATGACAAAGCCTGTTGCGGATATCATCCCTGGTATGTTTGGGACGAAGCATGTTGCTGATTTGCATTTGTAGCCACCGTATGAAGCCTGCATTGCGGATTTGTTACATATAACTAGAGTATGTTTTTAACATTGCAATATAATTACAAATGATAAAAAATATCAAACTTAAACAAATATCTGAAAGTACGGAACTCTAGACATAAATAAATAACGTTGTTCCATTCCAGCGAGCTGAATATTTTGGTTATAATTTTTGCAGCTGTAGAGTCTGCCACCCTGACTAATCCCAATAAGGTCAGATGGCAGTCGCTTTCGTAAATACTAGTGCCTACGATAAATCATGGGATTAGTTGTCAAGCGGACCCAAGACTCCCGTGGCAAAATGCGGCAGGCAGAGCCGTGGCAAAATGCCGGGATAACGCGAGGAAGAAGAAAAGAGTCTGCCACCCTGTGACCTGCATCAGTGGGGCGACTTTCAGGCGCCATGGGCGTACGGGCGTAGGCAGGTACAGGCAGGGGGAGGGGGGGCAGCCGTCGCTTTGTGTGTGGTGTGTGTGTGTGTGTGTGTGTGTGTGTGTGTGTGTGTGTGTGTGTGTGTGTGCTACACTCAAATGTACAGCTCCTCGGCCTGCCGCGCCTGGCGCTCGCGGCGGCGCATGAGCGAGGCGCAGTGCTGCAGCGTGCTCAGCGTCGCGGACACCGTCGCTATGTGTGTGTGTGTGTGTTACACTCACATGTACAGCTCCTCGGCCTGCCGCGCCTGGCGCTCGCGGCGGCGCATGAGCGAGGCGCAGTGCTGCAGCGTGCTCAGCGTCGCGGACACCGTCGCCTTGTGTGTTTGTGTGTGTGTGTGTGTGTGTGTGTGTGTGCTACACTCACATGTACAGCTCCTCGGCCTGCCGCGCCTGGCGCTCGCGGCGGCGCATGAGCGAGGCGCAGTGCTGCAGCGTGCTCAGCGTCGCGGACACCGTCGCCTTGTGTGTTTGTGTGTGTGTGTGTGTGTGTGTGTGTGTGTGTGTGTGTGTGTGTGTGTGTGTGTGTGTGTGTGCTACACTCACATGTACAGCTCCTCGGCCTGCCGCGCCTGGCGCTCGCGGCGGCGCATGAGCGAGGCGCAGTGCTGCAGCGTGCTCAGCGTCGCCGACACCGTCGCCTTAAACGACGTGCTCGTCGCGCGCACCTCGCCTGCGTGCAGGCTTAGCGGGTTACCTGCATAGATAAAAGGGAAACGAGTTACATTTACAAAATTTAGGCGGAGAATCATAATATAAGTTAGCAATATTGAGATTGAATTTAGATGGCAGGCTATAGCTAGGTAAGCGCTCATTTTGTAATACGCGTAACTTAAAACACCCAGCCAAACAAGACATCCGCGCCACGCCACAAAAAATTCGTCATATATACCTAAAGCTGTAGTACCACGATCCCGACCAAAGAGTAAAGTAAGTATAATAGATCCCGACTATCGGGTTGTCCGGCCTGGGTACGAACTCATAAAATACCCGATAGTCGGGTTATCGGCACTGAATATGTTAAGGTTAGTGGTAAAATGGTGTGGGAAAACCCTAAAGTATAATCTTTAAATTACTTTCAATCTAACAAGTAAGCAGATGATTCTGCTTAGGAGGTTCTGCTAATAGTACACAATACATTTAGTATTGGGTAGCGCATTGCTATTAGCGAGAATAACGAGTTCTCAAAGTGTTTCAGACATCGAGCCGTTCACTAACTTTCCCAAGAAGTATATGACAGTAAAAAGGAAATATGGAAAGAATTTTAGTGAAACTTCTAAGGCTTATATTATTCGAGAACATACCTATACTATTTACAACACACAATAAATAACTCCCTTGAGTACAAAATTGTACAAATGAACTCAGAAATCAAAAATACATATTTATATTCCTTAATCGCCGTAAATTTACGATCCATTAACACCTATGTGTCAAACGAGGACACGAGGACACTGCAATATCATTTAACGCTTTTAGTACCTACCTCAATCAGCCTCAATAGCATCAATATTCTAACTTCTAAACGCCAATAATCTGTATTAACTCACATTTATAGACGGGTCTATCGCTAAATTTATTTTATTACCTTTATTTACCGACGTTTCGACACAGGTTTCACTGGTCGTGGTCGCGGCGAACTGATGTCCCAGCAAAATAAATGCCAATAATCTGGCTTGAAATTATTATGAAGTGAGCACTACAGTTGTTTCGAAAGCAATTTAACGTAAAAATTAAAAAAGTGAGGCAAGACATTAGATTCCATTGTTAGGCTTGTGTAAAATGTGTTTTTATTACGGTTATATTTTTCAAGCAGCCGACCGACCTAACAAAAAATCTTTACAGTCACCAAACTCAACTGTAGTTGCGTTGACTGTGACACAGTAGACCCTAGTCTATGACAATTTTTACCATACCGGTGGTAGCTTCGCCACGCACATGTCAAAGTTCTGTAGTTGTGTCGACTGTTCCGAAAGTAGTCGACTAATAAAGTCTATGACAAAACTTACCATCAGCCAACTCAACGGCGTCGATAGCCTCGGTGATGTCGTCTCCGATCTCCGGTAGCTTGGCCACGCACATGTCAAAGTTCTGTAGTTGTGTCGACAGTTCCGAAAGTAGTAGACTAATAAAGTCTATGACAATACTTACCATCAGCCAACTCAACGGCGTCGATAGCCTCGGTGATGTCGTCTCCGATCAACGGTAGTTTGGCCACGCACATGTCTAAGTTCTGTAGTTGTGTCGACAGTTCCGAAAGTAGTAGACTAATAAAGTCTATGACAATACTTACAATCAGCCAACTCAACGGTGTCGATAGCCTCGGTGATGTCGTCTCCAGTCTCCGGTAGCTTGGCCACGCACATGTCAAAGTTCTGTAGTTGTGTCGACAGTTCCGAAAGTAGTAGACTAATAAAGTCTATGACAAAACTTACCATCAGCCAACTCAACGGCGTCGATAGCCTCGGTGATGTCGTCTCCGATCTCCGGTAGCTTGGCCACGCACATGTCAAAGTTCTGTAGTTGTGTCGACAGTTCCGAAAGTAGTAGACTAATAAAGTCTATGACAATAATTGCCATCAGCCAACTCAACGGCGTCGATAGCCTCGGTGATGTCGTCTCCGATCTCCGGTAGCTTGGCCACGCACATGTCAAAGTTCTGTAGTTGTGTCGACAGTTCCGAAAGTAGTAGACTAATAAAGTCTATGACAATACTTACCATCAGCCAACTCAACGGCGTCGATAGCCTCGGTGATGTCGTCTCCGATCTCCGGTAGCTTGGCCACGCACATGTCAAAGTTCTGTAGTTGTGTCGACAGTTCCGAAAGTAGTAGACTAATAAAGTCTATGACAATACTTACCATCAGCCAACTCAACGGCGTCGATAGCCTCGGTGATGTCGTCTCCAGTCTCCGGTAGCTTGGCCACGCACATGTCAAAGTTCTGTAGTTGTGTCGACAGTTCCGAAAGTAGTAGACTAATAAAGTCTATGACAATGCTTACCATCAGCCAACTCAACGGCGTCGATAGCCTCGGTGATGTCGTCTCCGATCTCCGGTAGCTTGGCCACGCACATGTCAAAGTACTGTTGTAGTTGTGTCGACTGTTTTGAAAGTAGTTCGCCGTATGTGTCCAGTTCGGCTATCTTTTCGGCCAGCCGGCGCGATGTGCGTCCTGCGAAGTAAAAGCAATGTGTTAAGAAATATGCATTATTATACTTTCGAATTTCTAATGGATTATTTTTGTTTGAAGAAATTGCTTATTTAAAATTTGTCAACGAAGTATGGAATAAAATTTAAGATTAGGTAGCTTGGTGTAGTCACTATTCCTTAGATATTCAATCCTCTCACGTTGTAAGCTTAATGGTAAGTAATGCCTATCATCGTGTGTTCTTCTGATAGAGATCGCGAGCGTCAGAGGGTCTACTATATTGTAGCCTAAATTGAAAACGAACTTAACAATAAGATTTCACGCCAATAATCAAATACGACTCCCTATACTTCATGGACGCTCCATTGTGCATTAGAGGGACCGGCATTTTGTCACAACCACAAACTTAAAGGTGATAAATTCATTTTTCGAGTCAATTAGCGGTAATATGTACATCCCGCTAGTCCACAAGCGTTATCATAGTATATGTTCTGAAATGCATACGCGCGTCTGCATAAAACTAAAATATGGAAAAAAATATACGAGCCCTACAGACTTGATACTTAAGTAAGAGAAAACCTAATAAATAACTATATATTAGCATCATGACGTTAATGTTATCTTTAATTTCCCTATAGACTTTGTTGAGTGTATAATTAAATTAGTATATTGTACTAAAGTTTATAACATGTACAGTCCAACTCATATCCTGTATACGTTTACGGTTTACAAAAGCATGATTGCAAATCTAAAAATACCTAAATTATTGATGATTATTCGCAGGCCACAGGACAAATTCCTGTGTTATCTCAAAGTCATATTAATGAAGTTGATATAACAGACGCCAACGTAGTAGCGAACGGATTTAATTGCCGGTTCATTGTGACTGGCGAGCAGCAATCATAGCAAATAATATAACATCACATCTCAACTATAAGATGGAGAATTGAATACAACTTGAAGTCACGCGAACGGTAGTGTATATACAAATTTAGTATGACTTCAGTTGCGTCCACGTGTACTACCTGCACTAGAATTCAAGATATCTACGAAACTTGAGTTCTTCGGGTGAACGAGGGTTAGTGTTGGTTAAGACTCAAGTCCTTGGAGTCCTCTGCTTTAAGACTCGACTAAGTTTTCCAGATTCTAGTTATTTAGTCGAAACTTCAGTTCTTTTCGAGACCAGTCTTTTGTAAAGACTATATGTAGAAATGATGTACACAAGTTTTCATAAACGCATTATCTTATCATGAAATTAGGGTTAGATACGCATAATGACGTGTACCGAAAGACCGGCCACACCGGAACTTGACACCTCTGACGTGTCTTATGCGTTGCGTTTTTGTCTTAGGTACATTTTGCTGCGTAAACGGGTTAACGTCTTTAGGGCAGCGCATTGGCTGTGGTAGATCCTCAAATCATAACCGTTCCAATCGATTGTAGTATTCGGGTAACATACAAAGAACCTTACCATGGGAACCCGTCGACTGTAAAGACGTGACGGATCCGTGACGACGTAAACCGCCGCCGTTGGAACTGCTGTCTGAGCTTGTGCCATATCCAGACTCCACCTGAAGAGAGAAAATATTTATTTTAGTCGCAACTGAAATACATCATAAAATTAACACATTCATATTCAAAATAATGCTTTCTCGGCGACTCTACTCGACCGTTGCATCGTCTGTGGCACATTTAATTTGTTAGTTGTTTGACAGTCCATAAATCATGATAGTCTTTTGAAAGACAGTTTTGGTGCTCGCCACAGACAATCCAACCTCTAGACATAGCATAGTCGCGCTACCCCCTCTGCCACACATACGGTAGCGTTACTCCATCTTCGAGTCAATCCCGTGCCGTGATTGGTCCGTGTCTTTGAACGGACCAATCACGGCACGGGATTCGCTCACCTCGTCCTCCCGCACCCCCGTATTTTTGGCAGCATCGGTTTCATGAATGAATTGGCCTAAGCTCAGTCTAGAGGTTGGATTGTCAGTGGTTCGCGCAAAGCCTCACTAGATTAGTTTTTTTTTAAGTTCGCTAAAAAAAATTAGTCCGTACGTACGAGTAAAAGAAAATGCTTGATCGAAGCCATCAGTTTTTTTTGAGATTTTTTTTTAGCTAGGTTACGAAACTCCGGTTCCAAAGATACTCACATACAAATACAACATACACCCGAAAAACATAAACCTTGATACAATACAATATATTATAACTTTTGTATTTGCGATATAAGGATGAATCACATTTTCCGTTTCCCTATAACTTTAAAATGCGTTATCGTTTATTTTTATTACCTTTCCTCTTATACATAGGTACTATACAATAGGTACCTATAATAAACGTCACGTTTTCAAGTACCTGTCCGGCTTGTTATCTTTCTAGTCATCAATATTGAAATCCTCGTCGATACGATTGATAAAGTGATAAAGCGGGTGGAAATGTTTAGTCCGTGAGTCACACGACCAAAATCGTAATTCAATTACGACTGATTACGATTATACGTGTTACATTAGTACCTCGGCGGGAATGCTATACAGACAGTTATACAGATGTTATGCATGACCGAATCAAAGCAAATTAATACAAAGATTATAGAGACAATCGATTAAATCGCTCGAGTGGAGACCCAGCTTAAATTCAATAAAGGAAAATATAATTATCGTATTATGAAATAACCTTGACAGAAAAGTGGCGGTTTCATATTATATGCAAATCACATGATTGTTCGACGTTTATATTTATAAATATAATTTCAATTGAAAATGTAGGTACTAGGTACCTATCACCTATCGACTTGGTATCACACAGCTACGATGGTATTTTGTTTCATGAAATTAAATATTATTCTAACTTATTTCTGGCTTTCCATAAAGAAAGGAATGATCCCATTTGCGATTGACGCATAATGTCGCATTGGATTGCAGCATTATACGAGAGGACATTATAAAGCTGTATGTAAGCCCAAACGTCCATACAGTAAATTTGTAATTGTAGCGGCCCATAAAAGTAGTTTATACACCAATAACTTGCTGCATAAGGTAAAGAAAATAGAATAGGCTTCCCATGCTATAGTTCGTTTTTTTTAGCATTAGAAAGAACTTGAAAGCGAATAAGCGATTTTTACATGTCTTTTAATTGAAAAACACTTTTTAAAAATCAATAACTATTACTTATGAAAGCAGAAGACTATAAAAGATCGTATTAGATTCATAATTGTTACATATTTACCGTAACTTATTTTTAAAATGTGTTTTTCAATTAAAAGACACATCAAGGTTGTTTACCTTATTTCTAATGCTAAAAAAAACGAACTATAACAGTAAATGATAGCCTGCTCAGGGATTCATTCTAGAGCTCTAATTATCTACTTTAATAAATCTTGCCTAATTAATCAGATTTCACCAACTTTCTTATGATAATGAGGTACAAAATTCAAGATGTCCCAATTTTTATGCACCTTGTATGCTAGTCATAATCACCTGACAATAATGATTTGTTGCCTACATAGGTGACAATTAAAGCTAGTAGATGATTACCATAATACTTATATCTTATCTTATATTATCTTAGGATGATTTGTCAGAAGTGTATTTAGTAGGTAGTATTCTTTAATTTTCTAATAGGTAGGTATTGATTATTAAAAATTAAATGTGTTGTTTCTCACATGCATTTGTGTAATAATATAATGTAAACTAGACTTATATCAGTAGCGGAGCCTCAACAGAACGCAATACCAACAGGCTTGCCTAATTATCAGACAATTGAGCACTTAGCCCACTGATTATGAACAAAAGGGAATCCAAATTACGTCCAGATGCCGGAGCTTGCCCGTCTTTTTTAATGCCACTGCTGACTTCTATAGACATTATAATATATTCATAAATGTAAAAATGAGAAGCCCACAAATGATAAAGAAGGCCAGTACTTGTTTTGTTTGTCAGACCAATCTGCATCTTATTTACATTACATAGTGATCTTTAGTCCTGATGACCAATCAACTCAAAGTGGCTTGTGATAAAACAATCACAAGCAATTACCTAGTCATGGCCTGTTGCTAATTATGTATATAGACACTTAAATTGCACTTGCATTTTAAGTTAGCTATTATTTAGGATTCTTTACCCTTTAGGCCATGGCTATTGATCGCTCAATTATGGTTGTAATAATAGCAGATAGCAGGGGCGATCATAGTTGAAGAGTTTTAATTTGTTGGTTTGAGCCACGGCAAACCATCAAATACACTCGTGTTAATAATAGCTTCTAAAACATATGAATACCTTCAACAATTTACAGATTCAGTACTTACTTTAAATGACTCCAAAACATCAATCCACTGCTGTTTCTCCTCGGGATTCGAGGCTCGCAAGTACCACACGCAATCACTGACGGACACATCAAAACGACAGTCGTCAAACTCGTGGGGCTGCAATAAAATGTGAATTCATCTAAGTTTATAGGAGGTAATAATAAGCAATCACAAGGCCGTACCGAACGAAATATCTTAAAACTAACTTGTTTATCTACTAAATGGTATCGAAATGAGTAGGAAGGAAACTAGTCATTGCAAGGGCAAATACATTTTTTGTGCGGCGCGGATACGGACGAGTAATTAAACATATTTACCTTAACTTTGGCTTTTTTCAGACATAAGGCACCGCGACATCCAAAATTGCTCTCTAATTCGCTTTTGTAATAGGATAAAGTTGAATCCTTCAAAACAATAAACCTGTCCTGCCAACCGTGAATATAGTTTGTCCATTTACTCAGATATCCACGAAGCTCTGCATTCCCGCCTTCCTCGATGTCTGAGTTATCACTCACAGTTAAATTATCTTCAGACATAGTGGTTTCACTATTTCACAGATATTTTTAAATAAATTCTACACAGAAAAAAAGTAGAAAATAAAAATAACAACAAATATTCGACCGTCAGCGACGACGAATGAAAAGTTGCACAGATAATGACACAGTAAATTGTAAATAGTCACGTTCTGTCATCAGTATGACAACATAAAAACTAAAATTAAAATCGATTTGAAATTATTTCAAATCGATTTCACCGCAGTCGATAGTACAATTTTAAAGCGTAGTATAACATGGTAACATCGTAGTTATTTGGCACATTGACGCAGTGCGTTACTTCCGGCTGTCATGTGATCCAAGAACTGAGCCAATCAGAAACATACTAGATTTGGTTGTGTATTATTTGATTGGTAGATATTAAGATACCGCCAAAATATATTGTTATCGACCAATAAGATATCGGTCTTTCAATAAACAAAGCGCAATATCCGTTCAAAATGGCCGACCAAACTGTGCCTATTTCTGTTCCATCAGAAAAGCCTGTGAAACTCACAAAATGGAAAGTGAAAGAAGGTGCATTCGTATCACAAGGCCAAATATTATTTTTATACAACGATTCGTCAGGCCAAAGTAGTGAAACAAAGAAATACAAAGCTGTTCGCGCTGGTACGATATCGTGCATCAAGGTAAAGGAAGGCGACATTGCAGAGCCGGGGTGAGTGACGTCACATAAACTAATCTTGTACATTTAATCATATAATTTTTGTTTTAATGTTCCAATGCAATTTCATTCATAATAAACACGTTATGTTCTAATGTTTAATTAGCTATATCTCTTTCTGGCGCGGCCATGTTAATCTTACTTTCCCGCCAAATTTTAACTACTTTGTTTACTAAGTTACTATACTCATATTTTTATTATATTATTGAGTTTGTTCGGTGAGTATTGTAAAACTTAGTACCTAGTGTAAATACTTCTAAATTTCCTTACCAGTGTTACTTAATTTCGTTCTCACCATCAACATTTGTGGATAACATTTACACAAATAACTGCTGACCAAAATATTACACCTACAGGACGCCCATAGCAGAATTAGAAGAATGTCGGCACCCTACAGTAATGAAGGAGATGTGTGCGGAGTGCGGCGCCGATCTGCGGACCGACGAGGTGACCAAGAGAGACGTGGCAGTCGTGCCCATGGTCCATTCCGTTCCTGAGCTTAAGGTACTTTGATTCATCTATTTTAAAGACAATATTTTTCATAGTGATTATGATTATTCTTCTCACAGTAAAATTTATGCTTTATCAGACCTATTCAACACATATAAATGAAATCCTTAGCAGTATGACTTGTAAATATGTATAATCATACTGATTGTTAAAGTATGATAGTTTTTCTATGTTATGGCTATATTTTTGCATCCCAGCATTCTCAGTAGATGGATAGGTCCACAAATCAATTAGTGAAACCTGAATCTACATATATCTTCATGTATAAATTTGATATATAATAAGTATAACCATTATGTTTTCCATTGATTATCATTTATTGCTCTATTTTTTTGTAACATATAGTTGGTCAAACCAATTTGTCCGTAAGAACCAGGAAAACTATACTTATCCTTTTCTTTTGGGTGCTAGTACTAGTATAAGACAAAGATAGTATGATTCTCTCTGTCTATGTTTCAAATGAGACAGTCCTTTGACAAACTATAATTGTAATCTATTTCCTAGGTTTCAGAGGAGCTGGCTCAGAAGTTAGGCCGGGAAGATGCAGACCGCCTTCTCAAAGATCGCAAGCTGGTGCTGCTGGTAGACTTGGATCAGACATTAGTGCATACTACTAATGATGATATTCCACCTAATTTGAAGGTAAAGTCTGAATATTATTTGGCGCATTTATACATAAACCCCTTAACCCCTTGAACGCCACCTTTCATGTGCGCCTTTCATCGGGACTCCGACAATGAATGCAAGATTAATATCGGGCTGTACTCTGTATAGTTGTATTTGTTTAGCATTAGAAATAAGGTAAACAATCTTGACGTGTCTTTTTATTGAAAAACACGTTTTAAAAATAAATAATGGCAAATATGTAACAATTATGAATCTAATACGATCATTTATATTCTTCTGCTTTCATAAGTAATAGTTACTGATTTATAACCTCGTAAGTCCCCGCGTACTTGTATAAGTACAAATTAAGGATAGCACTTCAGACCTGACATTTTAACTACATAGATGGCGTAACTACCTAATGTACTTACTCAAGTACAAATTTTTCATTCCCCATTTACCGGGTAGTTTTTTTACAACGGCAACACTGACACGGTCATTCTCATTCTATATTCTATGGTCAATTTCGCCATGTTAGACAGGTAAAGTCAACTCAGTCAGTGTCAGTGTTAGTGTCACTTTTTCGCAAGATGGCCACACAGTCAGGTCGCTAGCCAGCACGAGGTAAGATAATCGGTTTATATTCAAGTAATCACTTGTGTTTTCTGTTGTCATACGAATGTATTAGTATATTTAAATTATAAATATTGTAAAATAAACAATATTTCAAAGAAACCTGTATATTTAAGGAGGGTCGTGACTGGTCAAAATAATTTGTACTTACGGTAGTACGTTCGGTCTAACTTACAAGTAATTTTTTTCTTATTCTAGCGTTTGATGAAAAGCAAATATCACAACTTCTCAATAACTATGACTTCAAGGACTCGGATAATGAAGATATGTTTATATCTGAACCCGACCAAGAATCAAATAGGGACTTTTCTTCGTTTTCGGAATATGAAGATGGAGAAATAGAAGTTGTAGTACGCGGACGTGTATCTAGTCATCGATTTCAAAGTGCTCGTGGTCAATGAGGTGGGCGTAGCCGTGGTAGAAGCACAAGTGCACAAGGGCGCGACGTGGGCAAAGTGCAAGGGGTAGGTCTGGAGATCTAGTCCAGATTTTGAACACCCAAATCCAACCTTTGTAGATGTAGTATGGTATTAAAATAATGAAAAGAGGTTTTTTAATTCACCTTCGTATAAGAAGAAGATTAGTTATGTTGTAATAAAGTAAAAATTTTACTTTAGTGATGTTTAGAGAAAATATATGATTTAATTTTAATATTAAATAAATCCTTTAACGTTTTTTATTATACTGTGTAAAAACCCAATGTACTCGCACAAGTACAAAATATTTTCAATATTTTCCTTCTTAAAGAGGTGCTATACATAATAAACATACCATAAAAAATACTGAAAATAAGACCCCACTTCAAAACATCTCTAAAATCTACATCTTTTTGTTTCGGTCTAAAGCACTATTCTTGGTTTGTACTTGGTATAGTACAGCCGGCAGATAAGACTACTGCTGTTGGAAAAACACAGGACTTACGAGGTTAAAAAGCGTTTTTCAATTAAAAGACATGTCAAGATCGCTTACCTTTCTAATGCTAAAAAAACGAACTATAGTTAGCTGACGTCTTTGGCGGTCAAAGTGTTAATAATAGTAGTAGTAACCATTTTACTATACACAGCATTAACAGAGTAGGTCAAAATCAAAACACAATTTACGGAAATTGAGGTACAAAGAGGATCTTAAACACAATGATACACACAAACACTTGAAGCAAAAGATTTTGAAGATTTCCTTCCAGAAATGTCAATTAGAATCCTCGTTTTCAATAAGCAATTTTGGGATACGGAGTCAAGCTCAGCCACAAATAAAATAAACAGATTTATTTACTAACAACTGCTAATAAGGCGTCATATCGATCAGTTTACTTAATTAGAAATTGATTAGGTAAAAATTTAAATTATGTGTAGATGTTGCTCTAGTAACGCTATTTAAATACTTGATTACAGGATGTACTGCATTTCTTCCTGCGAGGTCCAGGCAGCCCCGGGCGCTGGTGTCACACCAGACTCAGGCCCCGGACCCAGGAGTTCCTTGAATCAGCATCTAAGCGCTATGAGCTCCATGTCTGTACATTTGGCGCCAGACAATACGCTCATGCTATAGCCGACTTGTTGGATCCTGAAAAGAAGTTCTTTTCCCATAGGATATTGTCAAGAGACGAGTGTTTTGATGCTAGAACAAAATCTGCAAATTTAAAGTAAGTAACGCATTTGTAGATATGTAGTGCTAAACACGCATCCAATATATTCAGATAAACTGTAAATGAAAAACATTTGTACTATTTAACCTGTTTGTATTAAGGCTCCGTCACACAGGCGCGTTTTGAGAGCGGGCCGTGACGCCGGCGCGACGCGCGTATCTCACCCGCAAAACGTGCCTGTGTGACGGAGCCTTTAAAGAAGTTGCATAGGGAATAAAAACTGTACTTATTATGTCTGCACTTCTTCATATAAATTCAAATACAATACAAACAATCATTACTGCTGGCTTCCACTACTACCAGTGCAAGATTGCAGTCCGTCTACGCTAACTTTGCACCGATTTGAATAAAACAAAGTGAGGGAGTGTCATTTTAAATGCCATATGTGCATAGATATTTGATGACATTGCTAATGCCATGCAGGATTAGCTTGGTCGGTCTCTATAGTTCGTTTTTTTTAGCATTAGGAAGAACTTGAAAGAAGGTAAGCGATATTGACATGTCTTTTAATTGAAAAACACTTTAAAAATCAATAACTATTACTTATGAAAGCAGAAGACTATAAAAGATCGTATTAGATTCATAATTGTTACATATTTACCGTAACTTATTTTTAAAATGTGTTTTTCAATTCAAGATTGTTTACCTTATTTCTAATGCTAAAAAAACGAAGTATAGCTGAAATAAACAGCTCTAGCTGTCTCAACATACAGAATGATTTTTTAAACTATTTTTTGATTTTCAGAGCATTATTCCCTTGTGGAGACAACATGGTCTGCATAATAGATGACAGGGAGGATGTGTGGCGGCACGCGTCTAACTTGATCCATGTCAGGCCGTACTCATTCTTTCAGTCCACAGGAGATATTAATGCACCACCTCAAGCCAGTAAGTATCTTATACATTTAAACGAGCATTCTTGTATATATATATTTCGGGGATCTCGGAAATTTACTATATGGGGAGTTTCGGGGGCGAAAAATCGATCTAGCTAGGGAAAATTTCAGAGTGTTTGTTTTCCGAGCATAGCTCGATCCCCCATATTTTATAAAAGAAATTGGTGAAGAATTTGTCAGGGGATTTCCATTTTGTACCTATATGTAAGATGTGCACTGAGAGCTTTGACATTGGGATTTTTCGTCACAGCGCAACCAATTGATAAAATCATTAAAGGGTACGTGCATTAACTATATGGGGCAGCACATGAGCCCCTTGATTATGGGCGCAAAGTGTAAATGTCAAGTTTAAGTTTCCGATTTAGGCCGCGAGATGGCAGAACCTATAACGCGCAAGGGAGCGTGCGTGCACTGTAGGGGACAGCACCTGCTTCGCCGTGAAGTGTCAATGTCAAGTTTAAGTTTCCTATTTAGGTCACAAGATGGCAAGACCCATACCATTTACGAAATACGCAAGTGGATTGATTGATACTGTTTCAGAGATACATTTTAGAATAATAAGATATATCTTACCAATCAGTCCAAATATTAAATAAAGAGTCCTTCTGAAGACTTTCTTTTGTATTAAGCTTTAAAAGAGAGACAGATACGAAGACTACATTATCATGCGTCTTTTCTACTTAGTAAGTACATATCGTAAGATACATTTTTAATAGGCTACATGACTAATTTTCATTTATGGTATCAATCGATCGGGTTTGTTTTTAGGATCAAATGTCTATATGGGACCCATTGCATTAAAGTAACACAAAAGTCAGAAACTGTAGTCAAAGGCCGACAGTCGCACTCCACTCGCGAAACGCCCTAAACAAAACGATAAGGGAACGTGACGTCAAGGTCTCTGGGAGCCCATCTTGTAGTAGGACAAAACAAGAAAATTGCGTTTTTGTCGGTGAAACATTGCGTTTATGTATATAGTTGCTATATAATATTTTTTTGGATAAAATGTAAGGAATCGAATGGTTCCCTTACTTTTATCGTTTTTGGAAGTTAAAAAAAACTTGAATTTTGAAACTTACAGGTTCTGTATTTTTGTAATTTTTCAATATTTTATTTGAATATCCACATTATTGTGATAAATTGCTCGTTTGCTATCTATCTTACTAGATTTTGTTATAAAATTCAACATGTGTCATCATCCCTATTGAATCGTTTTTAATTGCAGTTGATGAGAAAGCAAAGCTTATCAGTGGTAAAAATGGTTCCCAAGTAGCCCCTGCCAATCCCATGCCGACGTTAGATCCCGAACCAGAACAAAGGAAAGACAAAGAAAGCAATAGTGATAAGAATGAGAAGGAAGAAGCAGCCGAGGATGGTAATAATGGGAAGATTGTTAACGATAAAGTTAAGGAAGATAAACCAGAAGCAAAAGATGGAGAAGATGTGGCTAATGAGGCACAGGAGCCTAAATGGGTAGAAACAGCTGACGGACAAATAGATGTTGAGGATCCTGATGACTATTTAATATACTTGGATGATATTCTGTTGAGAATACACAAGTAAGTAACACTATTTTTTTATGTTTCTAATAAAAAGTTCAAACATTGACAAAATTCTGATTTCTGAGTATAGGTACTTAATGTCTGAAAAGACAAACGAAAATATCACTAGGAAACGATTATTTTTGTAAAATATCTGTATAAATTTGCAGTATCTGAAAATTTCATAGAACTATAAATTATTCGTAATTAGCGACTCGCCCCAACTTCGCACGGGTTAAGAAATCTGGGGGCACGGCAGTGCCCCCGCCAAGTCGAGCGCGAAGCAAACACTGCCGTACCATCCTTTACTGGAACCATTTCGCCGCATTTTCAGGCCCCTATTTGAGAACCTCTGGATAAGACCAGAACGCAGAAATTTTCGTCATCCAGTAAGCTATAATCACATACGTAAAATCCAAAATTTCAAGTCTGTAGGTCATTTAGTTCCGAAGTTAAGCGAAAGCAAAATTTCGCATTTATGACACTCATTCATTCACTCATGATCATCAGAATAGAATTAGTACTTCCCATAAACTCAGAGAGCTGAAATTTGGTACAGAGTTAGGATTTAATGGCCACATAAAGGATAAACCTAAAAATATTGCAATATCAGTCACGTTTTAAAGATCTAAGAACTGCATAAGTAAGTTTGTAATCCCATATAAATAGTAGGTAAAGTAAAGATACACTACGATGTACGATGTGAGTATGAATGAAGATATGTTTAGTTATGATATGTGTATACATAGTATGGGTATGAGTACCCGAAAAGAAGGACTGCCTACAAAAAGAGATGAGATCCCATCAAAAACATTAATGTAAAAAGGTGCAAGTCTCGCAACGCTTTTACTACAAAAAAAATTTGAGATGTAATGTGAAACCAAGTCGGTTATTTTAATCAGTGCCAGGGGGTGCTAAACCGTATCAATAAGATTTTTTTAATTTGTAATACATATAATGACTTGGCAATAGCACATAATGCTTTAATCGTACCGTACTCGTAAATATGTGTAATGCTCAAACTGCAATTAGCGCTAGCGTTATGTTCAATTAGAAATATTTTTAATATTTAGGTGACGATGATCCTTTTGTCATTATGCAGCCGTGCGATGGCCAAGTCATTATACGTATTACAAATTAAAGATATCTTATTGATACGGTTTTAACACCCCCTGGCACTGATTAAAATAACCGACTTGGTTTCACATTACATCTCAAATTTTTTTTGTAGTAAAAGCGTTGCGAGACTTGCACCTTTTTACATTAATGTTTTTGATGGGATTATACATAAAACTTCCTATTGAATCACTCTATCTATTTAAAAAAAACGCATCAAAATCCGTTGCATAGTTTTAAAGATCTAAGCATACATAGGGACAGACGGCGGGAAGCGACTTTGTTTTATACTAAATTTATTTAATCATTATTTGTCTTTTTTAGGTCTTTCTACGAGCTTTATGACAAAATGGATGGTAAACAAATACCAGACTTGAAGGCCGTCATACCAGAAGTGAAGAGCAAAGTTCTTGAAGGGGCAACCTTAGTTTTCAGCGGGCTGGTGCCCACGCACCAGCGATTAGAAACTTCTAGGGCGTATCTAGTGGCAAGAAGTCTAGGAGCCGAAGTGACGCAAGATTTCACTGAGAAGACAACTCATTTAGTAGCTGTGCGGTCAGGTATGTGACTATTCATGAAGACTGGTTCCTTAGGTTGCTTCCATGAGCACATTAAAGGCTTCGTCACACAGGCGCGTTTTCCGGGCGGGGCGCGCCGTTTTGCAATATAAAACGCTCGCGCCCCGCTCACGCCCCGCCCGCAAAACGCGCCTGTGTGACGAAGCCTTAACATAGGCATAAGGGTGTCAGAAATTATGCAAATATGAACCCTATTGTTTTGCAATAAAGTTCAAAATCATAGTGGGAAATATATTCCGTCTATCTTATAAAGGCTGAAAAACTCAAATAGTCTCAGCTAGAACAAAGTATCTTGATCTTGTCAACAAGTTTTGATTCACGCTGGATTTATTCAATCACTGGATACCTAATGGCTGCTCTTTAGGTTTGGATTTTATTTGGACTTTTTCTTGAATCCCAGCCATAGATATGTCAAAAACCTCTAAGACGGAGGTTTTTGACTTTTCATCCATTTTTAGGGTTCCGTACCCAAAGGGTAAACACGGGACCCTATTACTAAGACTCCGCTGTCCGTCCGTCCGTCCGTCTGTCACCAGGCTGTATCTCACGAACCGTGATAGCTAGACAGTTGAAATTTTCACAGATGATGTATTTCTGTTGCCGCTACAAAACAACACAACAACAAATACTAAAAACAGAATAAAATAAAGATTTAAGTGGGGCTCCCATACAGGGTGCTTTCTGTAACAGGAGCAATAAATTAAACTAAAGGCTGTTCTCCTCAAACTGACCAACATTTGTTCAGCAACTTTTAAAAATTATGAATCCTTTAGACTTCCTCTTTTTCATACAAAATAAATATTGCCTTCAATGTACGCTCATATCAGTGTGTTTGACGTTGCTTGTCACGCTTTAAACATAACAAAATTTGCAATACATTGCGTCTTAGAATAAACTTAAAAGTGTAATGAAAATCAAAACATGAGTTATTTTCAAAAGTTGCTGAATAAATGTAGGACAGTTTGAGGAGTACAGCCTACAGTTTAATTTATTGCTCCTGTTACAGGAAGCACCCTGTATAACAAACGTGATTTTTGACCGAAGTTAAGCAACGTCGGGCGGGGTCAGTACTTGGATGGGTGACCGTTTTTTTGCTTGTTTTGCTCTATTTTTTGTTGATGGTGCGGAACCCTCCGTGCGCGAGTCCGACTCGCACTTGGCCGGTTTTAGAGGTATCTTTACTGTCCTCGTCCGCGGGGCTCGAGATTAATTGTACATGAATAACCTTGATGGTTTTTATTTTATTTTTAACTTTTAGGAACTGCAAAAGTGCATGCAAGCAGGCGTATGGGCGAGGGAAAGAGCAAACTACACGTCGTGACACCAGAATGGCTGTGGGCGTGCGCGGAAAGATGGGAACGGGTTGACGAAAGATTGTACCCCCTACAAAGGGGCGGACAGGTAAAGTATATAAAATAATGAATATAACCAACCAACCGAATATAATATATTAAGAGTAAATATAAGAGCTATTACAGCGGCAGTTAAGCCTCAGGGGGCTTTGTTCGCTGTCATAATTTTTTGAATGTAAATATTTTGTTTTAATAAATAAATGAAAAAAAAAAACCCAATTGGTTAAACCGATTTGTCTTAATAACAAAACTTCCGTGAGACAAAGACATAGTAAATATATTAAAAACGGGTCACTCACGTATTTTAAGTCGAAAAACGCTCGACATGTTTCACTTCGTACCGAGAAGTGTCATCAGGAGCTTGCGTTTACGGTGACGGACCGGCGCAGACTGCGGGCCGCAGCTCTCCGCGCCCGATGACTCGGCGCAGGCGCCGGTAGCGACATGTCGAGCGTTTTTCGACTTAAAATACGTGAGTGACCCGTTTTTATTATATTTACTAAACCAATTTGTCAGTAAATAGGAACAAAAAAACTTATACCTTACTTAAATTTACTTTTATTTATTGACTAACTTACATTTACAGTTAAACCAGACATGTAAGTTATTAAACATAACAAATTATTTAATTACTTAGTACTACACTATATTATATACATGAGTTACATGACTAATAAATTTAATACTAAATTATGAGGGTATAGTTGTGGGTGTGGAAATCGACTCCAAATACCGAGTTGCAGTGACTAGGAGTCTCGGTTCCTTCTGTGAGAATATGTCTGTCTGGGGTAGGGTTGCCAACCGTACTATATTATATAGTATTGTACTATATTTTGGCTCTCTGTACTATATACTTTTGGAAGAATATATAGTACGCTAAAATACTATATTTCCGATTAAACGTATATTACGCTTAATATCTGGTAGACCGAGCATTGCTCAAAAATGAGCGTTTTCCCAGAGATAAGACCTAGCTAGATCGATTTTTTGCCCCCGTAAACCCCCATATACCAAATTTCATCGAAATCGTTAGAGCCGTTTCCGAGATCGCCGAAATATATATATAAATAAATAAACAAGAATTGCTCGTTTAAAGGTATTAGATTAGATAGTTTAGTATTTTTTCTAAAAGTACTATATTTTTTTGAGAAGTACTATATTTTTGATGCCTTATTCTGGAAAATACTATATTCTACCAAAAAATAGTTAGCAACCCTAGTCTGGGGGTCGAAGAGACGAATATTATTTATGTGGTTCAGTGCTACATACAGAGGGCTAGTGATTAAAGATACTCATCCTATTCTTTTGGGTGCTAGTACTAGTGTAAGGCAAAGATAGTATGATTCTCTCTGTTTATGTTTGAAATGAGACATACTATAAAAGTTAAATATGTTATCAATTTTAGTTTTCGGTAAAAAAAACTAACAGGCCAATTCGAACGTAATATATTGATATTGGGAAGACATTTAACTGATCTCAGTTATCTTGCATTTATTTCAAGGGTATCTCACTGATATCAGCTACATCGTAAAGTCCTACTTTAAATCAGAGTCATTTTTCTTATGGTTTTGATACGATCTTGACCCGCGTAAACGCGAGCGAATCGTCTAATGATACGACTTCCAGTACATTTCGCTCGCACCAATCGATGTGAGTTATCGTCAAGGTTGTATCAGAACAATGTTTTAAAACCGTAACTCACCGTCAAATCAGAATCGGCCTTCAGTTCTTTTTACGACGTACATTCACGTGAGGATTAAATCAAAGTGTCTTCACTTGTTTGTTGTCCTGGCTTTTACACGACGATGTGTGTAACCCACAAAAACTTAAAAAATGAGATTTTATGCCATATTGTAGCTGGTCCGCTCGACTTCATTTTGCAAAAATGACCTTAGTGATTTGAAATTTATAAATATTCCAAAATAAGGAAAAAAGGTTAACACAAAACCGTTAACATGTGTTGTCTGTTTTGCATTAATACGTTTAGTGCCTTAACTTATTGCAGTAATGGCCAGAACGCGTACTAAAATGTCAATAATGTCGTGTTGGTGGCCTAGCGGTAACAGCGTGCGACTTGCAATCCGGAGGTCGCAGGTTCGGACCCTGGCTCGTACCAATGAGTTTTTCGGAACTTATGTACGAAATATCATTTGATATTTACCAGTCGCTTTTCGGTGAAGGAAAACATCGTGAGGAAACCGGACTAATCCCAATACGGGCCTAGTTTACCCTCTTGGTTGGAAGGTCAGATGGCAGTCGCTTTCGTAAAAACTAGTGCCCACGCCAATTACTGGGATTAGTTGCCAAGCGGACCCCAGGCTCCCATGAGCCGTAGCAAAATGCCGGGACAACGCGAGGAAGATGAATGTCGTGTTGGCGTAGGTATGTTCTAGACGAGAAATTCACACAATATAAATAGTAAAGTAATGAATGGTTTACGTTCCACAGAGCAGCGCGCGGCGGCCGCCTGCGCACTGCAGCTCCCCGCCGCCCGCGCCCGCGCCCGCGCCCGTGGCCGCCGCGCGCAAGCGCACCGCCTCCGGCCGCTTCGCCGACACCATCAACCCGCTGCTCTCCTTCTCCAGTGACGACATCGCCGACATGGACCGGGAGGTAACGAGCTCTCATTAATTAACCGGTAGATCAAACGTGAATCGACCAGACACAGAACATTATTAAAAATTAATTAAAATTAAATTAAATTAAAATTATTTATTTTCGTAAAATATACAAGTGTTTATAAAGTAGGGGATAGTGCTGCCCGGTAAGCAAAATTTGCCTGTGTTGGGCAACACCGCTCTTCCTTAATTAACAGATTGTTACACGAAAATTTCAAGTACTAGTTTAAGTAAGTGTAATAGTATAACATATGTATACAATTTAGATCATATATAACAATTGTTTATAGAACAAGGTAAATATCTGGGTTGTACAGACATGCAGTAATAAATAATAGTAGTTTATGCAACAGTGATATAATAAGGGTTCTTAAAATTCAAGATTCTTAAAATTCATTATTAAAGAGGTTAGAATGGCTATCGCGCGCAGTTAGTATCGGAACCGGTGTCGCCGCTCGTTCCTCTCCACGTTTACTAACACTCGCGCAACGGTAGTAAGAACTTGTGTGCCCGGTGAATGGATACGCCTCCTTTAGACAGATTTAATGTCCGGCTTCTTAATCTGAAGGTTATTCTGGCGCAAAAAGGCATGTTTACTTCGTTTTCGGTCAGCGCGGGCGAGTAGCATGCGAGCGTTTGCTCAAAACCGGCGGCGACACGTACCCTGCTCGCATCGCCATTCTAACTTGTTCTGTGCGACCAGATAGGGTACCCCCCGGAGAGTCGTTTCGCAAAACTACGAGCTCGAAGGCTATGTGACCCTAGTCGACCGTTTTCGAAAGTATCACTACCTGCTCACAAACAGTATAGTATCACTACCGCCAACATCGAAAGCGAAAAACGTTATCTGCCTTGCTGTCGCTCGAATATGCAAGAGGCTAATAATGATTTTCGAGTTTTTGATATTAGCGGTAAACCCTCTGGCTGAACGGACTACTATGAATTCAGCAATCCGCCTGACTTACCACTGACAACCTACTTAACGACCAATATAAAAGCGAAACAACATCACTACATAGTATTAAAACAAAGTCGCTTCCCGCTGTCTGTCTGTCCCTATGTATGCTTAGATCTTTAAAACTACGCAACGGATTTTGATGCAGTTTTTTTTAATAGAGTGATTCAAGAGGAAGGTTTATGTGTAATTAATTTGTCAACCCGTGCGAAGCCGGGGCGGGTCGCTAGTCATTAATAAATACACATTTATAAAATTAAATATGATTATTGGAATTTACACTATTATTTCACACTTATTTAGGTTGAAGACATCTTTAATGAATCCGATGAGAGTTCGTCCGACGGCGAAGCGACCGGTGCGAAGGATGACGACTTGGATGATGAAGAGAATCCTCCGGAGGACCGGCTGATCACACTAGAGAATGAAGACAGTAGACTAGACGACACGCGGGACGGCGAAAACTCCAGTGAATCGGACACAGGTTAGTTTGCAACTGGAGTGAAACACACCCAACAGTAGAGAAAGGCGCGAAATTCAAAAATTTCTATGGCTTTACTGAGAGCACGCCAGAAGTCCGCCAGATTCATGTCGCGGGGCGGGGTAATGCGAGTCGGGGCGGGGCGGTGCGTGGCCGTTCTGTACGATAATCATAGAAGGTTCCTACCTTCCTATAGAAGTGGTATACGCGTGCCTCCATGAGGGACAAAACATACGCAATGCGACACTATGATTCGTCGAATTTATTTGTTGCCCACCATAATCCATACTAATTTATGGTGGGAAATAAAAAAAAAGTGAGACTGTGACAAGGACAAACAATAATAGCGCTGAAAGATACATTAGATCCGTTCGGTCATTTCCCCCCACCCCTCCTCATGCCGGGTCCAGTTAAAATACTACTAATACTAGGTTCATGAAGCGCTGGTGGCCTAGCGGTAAGAGCGTGCGACTTGCAATCCGGAGGTCGAATGAGTTTTTCGGAACTTATGTACGAAATATCATTTGATATTTACCAGTCGCTTTTCGGTGAAGGAAAACATCGTGAGGAAACCGGACTAATCCCAATGCGGGCCTAGTTTACCCTCTGGGTTGGAAGGTCAGATGGCAGTCGCTTTCGTAAAAACTAGTGCCCACGCCAATTACTGGGATTAGTTGCCAAGCGGACCCCAGGCTCCCATGAGCCGTGGCAAAATGCCGGGACAACGCGAGGAAGATGACTAGGTTCATGACATTTACAGATGGTGAGACCCGACGCAAGAGGCCGCGCCGATCGCCGCCGTCCGACTCGGAGCCGCCCGATGACGCCGATGACGACAGCTCCTGGAACCTCATGGGCGCGGCGCTCGAGAGAGAGTTCTTGGCTGAATGATGCTGGTTTACTTTGAACAATTGCGGGCTGAATAAATTAATTTTTGCGTTATCACTTGTTTCATTTTATAATTTTTATTTTGTTAACTAATCGTACGTTAGATGGCGCTGTTCATTGTAGTTAAAAATCCTGAATCGCGCTATCAAAGTATTTCTTGGGATAAGTTATAATTCCTAAACTGCACTGTCAAGAATTTTTTGGCATAATGAATGAATATAATGATGACCAGTGATGACCCCTAACGGGTACCTACTACTTTAGATGCATAAGACCCAAGCCAATTTTGGAGTTTTGATATTTAGAACTTTATTGTATTTCTATAAATGTTAGGGTCTGTGCGTAGCTCCCCTACATTTCACGGCTCTTCTCTTTCCGCACAGACTAATTATAATAATAATAACTCTGATTTAATTTTTACTTGTACAAGTACGCCAGTACTTACGAGGATATTGCGTTGTTTAAGAATTATACAGGGTGGCATTTTCAAATGGGGCCCTGAGGCATCTGTATAGCTGGTCAAGCAAATCTTGTCAGTAAATCCTTTCGCGCCTACATTTTTCAAATTTGCCGCCTTTTTCTACTGACAAGATCTGCTTGACCAAGTATATTTACAGATATTTAAAAAAAATACAGTCCACAACAAAATTCTATTTTTTAAACTGATCTTATTTCTATCCAGTCTCAAAAGCTTCTTGAAGACCAAATTAGGTTAGGGCACTAGCAATGATAATTATAGATAGGTCATACTCATACTTGAGGAGCATAAAAAATACTTCCATATTTATTTCTGTGCCTACGAAGAAATCTGTTATTTTTGATTAATTTTCGCATTCCATCCATCTTTGTCATACTCGTTGTTAAACATAAGCTTGTCTCTTTCGGTGTACGGGAGCTCATTAGCACGTGCACACATCTCGCGTGCCCAGGTGCGACTAAAGGCAACTTGTACAATCTGTCACAAGGTAAGCGCTTCAATTTTGGAATGCCTATAACCTATCTTGAGTTATGAATCATTGACTAGCAAAGCCACAAATGAGAAAAAAAATCAAATATAGATTGCCACACTATTTATATGAGTAAAGGTTGCAGGTAACTTCACATTGGATAAAAAAATAACCATTCAAACCCAACCAGCAGGTAAATAACCAGCTCAAAGATTATTCGAGTTCCCAGTACAAGCAATCCTAGGAAGCACTTTCTATCGAACCGCGTCGTACGTGAGTGGAATAAGTTACCAGAAACAGTGATATGTGCTCCTTCAGTGAACAGTTTTAAAAACAGACTTGACAAACACTTAAAACAACAAAAAATGAACATTAATCGTTAAAAAAAACAAGTGCAGTGATATACACGCATCAGCTTTCAGCTGCTAGTGTATTAAACAATATAATAATAATAATTATAATATCTACATCATTTTATTTACCTATGAAAACTATAAAATAACTAAACGCAAACTACTTAAATAGCATACGGATCATTTTCATCAAATACATGGAACTTCGTGTAAGTAGGTTTAGAAGAAAAGTCTTTTTTATTATCTTGCCAGCCTCTTGGAGGTGCGTTCTTATAATCAAATGTAGACTTCAGTTTTCCATACAGCTCCGCTTCTCTGTCAATATCTTCTCTGTATTTTTCCTTAGCCACTTTCTTGCCTGTTACTGGATCGGTTACATCGCCAAATGGATAAACAACCTCCTTTACTTCATGGGTAATAAGTTTAGTCAGATTTTGAGGCAATGCTTGGATTAAAACTATGTCTCCAGTTTTACATTTCTTCACAGGATCATGGCAATAGTAGAATTCGTCTTTACTGAAATACTGTAACAGAACAAACAATGCGAATATGAAGAATAAGGAAGACTTTAGTCTAAAGAGTTCCTAAAAAGTATTATTTTATACTAACCATGAGTAAGTTTTCATCCAATTCTAACCTCTTCACTCTAATTTTAGCTGCATTTTGTTTAACAGACGGGACGCATTGTCCCATTAAAAGGAATTTTCTTGCCGTTTCAGCCACATTACGGGCCATTTTAATTTGTAGTTAAATTGTTTTCAAAAATTATTGAGGATAATGAAGATCTCGGTTATTTTTTTATTTAGGTTCTTTTGACAGCTATATTCAAAGAGTAAAGTAAGGCTATATTGAACACATATGACAGTAGGGAGTGCGTTTTGATACCAAGAACCTAAGGCACGTATACTTGGTCAAGCAAATCTTGTCAGTAAAAAAAGGCGCGAAATTCAAACTTTCTATGGAACGATATCCCTTCGCGCCTACATTTTTCAAATTTGCCGCCTTTTTCTACTAATTCTACTAACAAGATCTGCTTGACCAAGTAAAATAAATTAAATATTTGACAGGAAACTATTGAATTATCAAAGTATAGTAGATCGAGGAACCATTTAAAATAACATACATCTTCTTCATTATATTCCCCGCTGTAGCATGAAGATGTGTTATGAATTCATCAAGTTGTCACGCTAATGGGGCTGGGGACCAGGGATGTTGCGAACATCCGCATCCGCAACCGCGGAACTTCCGCATTATTTTCGACATCCGCATCCGCATAAAATCGATGCGGAGCTTATGCGGATGCGGATGTTGAACAAGTTGGTACAGGAACATCTTAGCGGCGGCGTAAGTGCTGGGTAATTTCGTCATTACCTATAACGAAATCGTCTAGATCCAGAAAAGTCGGCCAAGTTACTGTTTATTAAATATAACGCACCTATATTCTTGCTCAAATACTAAACGTTTCGTTTTTTTTAAATAAAAAAATACTAAAAATTTAATATTTGACGTTTTCTAAGTACCTAATCTTGACATCCGCATCCGCGGATGTGAGCCTTTAAATATCCGCATCCGCATCCGCGGATGTCAAAAAATCTACATCCGCAACATGCCTGCTGGGGACCAAGTGCAGAAACCGAAATTCATCTTTTAGTCAAACAAGATGCAAACAAGGGAAGACTGATTTTCTCTTGTATTTTAGGTATTTTTAAGGATGGGTTTGCATTACGTTAGAATTCAGTTAGCATGATCATAGTTGGCAAATTACATCACTATTAAACGGATTGTTTACACAATCAAATCATTCGTTTAAGGTGGTTTAAGTAACAAATTAAAGTGTTTACTAGCTACACAACACAACTGAGACCATGTAAAAGGCATGAAATAAAACAAGAGAAGTGATAAAATCTTAAATTGTAACATTTAATCAACATGATTATAATGATGCAACATAGAATACATTAATATCATAGTATCTATGATTAAAAAAACCCAATGAATAACCTCCCAACTAGCAATATAAATGGCATTTAAGAAACATCACAATCCTTCACCAGCACCAAAAAACAATATGAAACCAGCCTTATAGTTTGATTTGATTCAGGAAATTAACATATATGAGATTATGGAACTAACTTTGTTATTGGTTTTATAATAGTGACCAAGGCCGCTATTGATGATATAGCTCCTAATGTACCAATGGCACTTGGACTGAGCTTTGTAAAACCCAGAGCTGTTAAAGGTATAAACAAATCACAAGAATTCTTAACAGTATCTATAAATATGTCTTTGTGACAAGAAACTAACGCATGTACATGTTTTAAACTGGAAGACAGATCAAATTGCCTAGAAGTTACACCGAGTAATTCTGAAGGCTTTAAAAATGATGACCGATTTAATTCTAAGACATGTAATATTTCATACAAGTCTCTAGCCAAATTTGCTATAATAGATAATAACCAAAATCGGTTCGCAGTCTTGTTCCAGTTGTCAGAATCTGTTTTTAGAAAACCACTTTTTGTTAGCCATACAATGTGGTCTGCATATAAGTATAGTCCATGTGCCAGTTTGCTAACTGTAAGTGATATTCTGAGAAAGGGGTCCTCAATGTGCATGCTGTCCAAGGCAGTGTAGCAAATATCTATACATCTTCCCAGACGTAAGACTGAAAATATAAATAAGTGAATTATCTGGCATTGAGAAACTCTTTATAGTATAATGTAGTAATAACTACTTGATCAGTTACTTAGGTACTAACACTACTAAAGCCCTTGCTACACGGTCGCCGACAAGCCTTCTAACCGTCTGACCTTGGTCTGTCCTTGGTCAGTTTTGGTCAAATTTTGTTGTAAACAACTGTCTACACGGTCCGGGACGGACCAAGGCCACGCGGTCTGGGGGCTTGTCGGTGACCGTGTAGCAAGGGCTTAACCATATAAAATGAGGTATGTTTACTTACTTTTACGGAAAGAACTGAGAGCAAGTTCTAGATTTCGAATTCTGTCAATTGAATATTTATTAGCATTTCTAGTTTCTAGCTGATGCCATATTAGGCGGCTAGTATACTGAAATAATCTGAAATTTAGAAATTAAATTATTACATTAATATAGACCAGATACTTCTGTGTTGAATCATGTTAATATGCTTACCTGGCTAATTTATCTCTGCCGTTGGACTGATTATTTACTTTAATTATAATATCCATATCTTTGTTATTCGAACTTTACCCTCTAGGCTCAATGTTTATATTTTTAATTTTCTCTCAGCTATTTTGAATTCTATAGTTGACTCTTGCAAAAAGATTGCTTTTTGATTTGAATATCTCCAGAGTTTTGTCTCGTTTTTGTAATCCGTTTATGAATTTCCTTTATCAACAAATAGCAATTTAGTCAACTAAATACACAATAGAAGTTTAGTGGACTGAGTGAGACTGACAAAAACAAATTGACAATTGACTGAGCGACACAGACAACACACAACACAGGGGACTGCAGAGGGCTTACCGCGAAAACCGAAATTCGCAAATTGCAGGGATCTTTCTCTTTTACTCTAAAGCTGGCCACACACACTAGGTTTTGCGTACCGGTTTTGCTTGTGCAAGCAAAACCAACAGGCACGACCGAGTTCCATAGGGCACACACACGTAACGACAAACCTGCACAAACTCTCAGTTCAAACCATCATGGCACCGGTAGCGGTGGTTGACGTCGACGCAATAGCGCTATTAGGTTTATATTTCGTCAGTCATACACGCATACAAACCATGAATCCACTCCACACTTAAAAAATAATAAAACTGGCCAAGTGCGAGTGGGACTCGCGCACGAAGGGTACCGTACCAATTTCTATAAAAACGGAAAAAAAAATCATGGGAGCCCCACTCCGACTCGCACTTGGCCGGTTTTTTAGTATTTGTTGTACTAGAGGCAACAGAAATAGATCATCTGTGTGAACATTTCAACAGTCTAACCAGCATAGTTCATGAGATACAGCCTAGTGACAGACGGACGGACGGACAGTGGAGTCTTAGTAAAGAGTCGCGTTTTACCCTTTGGTTACGGAACCCTAAATATCTACTAAAAATCCTCTACAATTGCATTTCGTTTGCGAGACGACATTGTTGCACAGTGACGTGCGACCTATCCCCTCGGCAATCACTGGATAACTGAAGCCTATCAAGCCTGCCAGCCACACACGTTCAGTTATGCCTGCGCAAGCGAAGTGCGCAAGCACAACCGACAGGCAAAAAATATAAATTTTGATATTTTCAATTTTGCTTGCGCAGGCAAGGAGTTTGCTTGCGCAGGCAAGGAGTCATGTCATACACACGTTCAGTTATGCCTGCACAAGTGAACTGTGCAGGCATAACCATCGGTTATAACCTAGTGTGTGTGGCCGGCTTAATAAAGGCGTAATTACAATTAGGGTGATAGAGAAAGATGTCCGAGACTACAAATTTATCATAAACAATGTAGAGACGAATATGTTTTTTTAAGCTATGTCCAGACGGGCTGGTTAAATCGACCGATTTGATCAGGAAAATAATTGGTGCCAATTTTATCTAGCGTCCACACGTACACAATTTAATCACCAATTTGCATTCCATAGATACTACGAAAATTGGCATTTTTGTGGCTGCTGATTTAATCGGGGAATCAAATTGGCGTTTGCATCCGCACGTCTTGATTCGATCGGACAATTTCATCAGATTGGTGAAAAATTGTCTCGTCTGGACTCCACTTTACTTTGGCAGGCATAAATAATCGAATCGGTTATAAAATCTTCGATTCTTCGATTCGATTCTTCTTTCGATGATTATAAATATTTTACCTTGGTAACATTTTTTCTCCACCAACCGAACGAAAACGAACCAATCACCAATCATTTGCGTCGCAGAGTGAAACGGGTGGGGCAGCGCGATGGCGAACGCGAAACGAAATACAACGCAGACGACGCCATTTTGATTTGTCAAGAAATGTTAGTGAGTGACACTGTAGTCGTGTTCTTGTGAATTTCAATAAATCGCGCGTTATTTTCGTGGAGTGGAGGTGTTACGGTGTTGAGTGATCCGAGAAAAGTGACTAATAGTTTGTGGTAAGACTTCCGTAACTCTGTGTGCTGCAGTGATTGTACATTTTCTGGAACAAAGCGACATTTTGAAGTGACGTGTAATGTTGTGCATTTCAGATAGTGGTTCATCGTACTGAGCTTTCATGATTGGATTACCGCGTAGCGATAGAGATAGAGATCGTATAACGGTGAAAATTCGTAACATGAAGAGGAGCTCGTCCAGGGATAGTATGCCGCGTTCGAAGAGGACTCGCAGTAGTATAGGCAGGTACGACGATAGCTCGGATGAGCGCGTCACACCGGAGCGGGTGCGGCGGAGGGTCCGGTCCCCGAGTCCCCGGGGCCGCTACGTGTCACCGCATCGCGACGATTATGTGCGCTCTCGTGAAGTCCGCGAGGAGTCTTCAAGACCCTACTATAAGGTGCTCTGCGTTAGTGCACTTCACCCTAAAGCTTCCGACGAAATCGTGAAGGATACGTTGTATAGGGAGTATAAAAAGTTTGGAGATTTCAGCATCAAAATTTCCCATGAGTTAGACGAACGAGTCGCCTACGTATGTTTCCGTAGCGTTGAAGACGCGCGAGACGCCAAACATGCCAAACCGCGTATTATTTTGTATGATAAAGTTGCAATTGTTGACCCTGTTTATGAGCCCGTACGTTCAGAGTACCGGAGCAGGCCCCGCAGTATTACACCACCCGATTATGACCGCCCCTATTCCTATGCTTGGTCTCCAGTTCCGGAGCGCCGTCGTCCTCCACCTGATGACCGTGCTTATGGCATTCCACCTACTGTGGCTCCCCATCACAGAGATTTCCGCCCACCCATGCATGAATATCCCATGGCTGGTCCTCATGGGCCTCCAATGCATCACCGCCCACCCATGCATCACCCTCCACATCCCCACTACATGCCACGCCCATACATGCCAAGACCTCATCACCCTCCTTTTGAGAAAATGGAGAATAAGAAAGACAAGTTCCCTAACTACTTGCACCATGTCCACCCCGAAGATGATCCATTAGCTACCAGGACATTGTTTGCAGGCAATCTGGAGATAAACATATCTGACGAGGAACTGAGACGCATATTTGGCAGATATGGTATTGTTGAGGATATTGACATTAAACGGCCACCACCAGGCACAGGTAATGCTTTTGCATTTGTTAGATATCAAACTCTTGATATGGCACATAGAGCCAAAGTAGAGCTCTCAGGTCAATACATCGGCAAATTCCAATGTAAAATTGGATATGGTAAGGCAACACCAACAACAAGAGTTTGGGTTGGTGGTCTAGGACCTTGGACCTCCGTGGCCCAGTTGGAAAGAGAATTTGATAGATTTGGAGCTATTAAAAAGATTGAGTATGCTAAGGGTGAAGCCCATGCCTACATTTTGTACGACTCCATTGATGCAGCACAAGCAGCAGTCAAGGAAATGAGAGGATTCCCACTTGGCGGTCCAGATAGGCGTCTTCGCATAGATTTTGCTGATGTTGGTAATGGTGGACCATACCGACCTAAAACCTATGCACCACCAGTTGGTGAAGATGGTAGGCCCGTGGAAGGCTATGAAGGTTATGAGGCGGGCACCTGGGAGGACGGATATGCATATGGTACACCTGGTTACAGAGGTAGAGGCAGAGGTGGCCGTGGTCGCGGTGGTATGTTTAGAGGCGTTTATCACGGCAGTGGAGATTACCGTGACGACGAATGGCGCCGCGCTCCTGCAGATGGAGAATATGAAGGTCGACTTCGTCGCTCTGGTTCACGAGAGCCTGGAGTAGACCGCTCGCGTTCACGGTCGCCGCGGCGTCGCTCTCCCGATAGCGACTCGGATGGCTCGCCACGCCGAAGTGGAGGCATGCTAGCTTCGGCCCGTACACTGCCAGAAGTTGTACGAAAAGCAACTACAATTTGGAATGGTGCACTCATTCTTAAAAATTCCTTATTTCCAACAAAATTGCATCTCACAGATGGTGATTCTGAAATCATTGACAGTCTTATGAAGGATGAAGATGGCAAAAACCAGCTGAGGATTACACAAAGATTGAGACTAGATCAGCCAAAACTAGATGATGTGCAGAAAAGAATTGCTACATCTAGTTCCCATGCTATCTTTTTAGGTGTGGCAGGATCTACAGCTTCTATAACCAATGAAGATACAAGCATTCAGACAAGGCCAATGAGAAATTTGGTATCATATTTAAAACAAAAAGAGGCAGCTGGCGTCATCTCACTGTTAAACAAAGAGACAGAAGCCACAGGAGTGCTTTACTCTTTCCCCCCTTGTGACTTTTCCACAGATCTACTGAAAAGAACTTGTCACAATTTGACAGAGGACAGTCTGAAAGAGGACCACTTGGTGATTGTGGTGGTACGTGGAGGCTCTGCTTAAAAAAGATGAGAGTTTAAATTATGTAAACAAAATTATTATTAGTTAAGATTTTTTATGAATTCAATATGTTTTCCACTTTTGTTCTGTATTCTTGTGTTGTGTAGTGCTGTTGTGAGGTGTATGTAAAATTAGTTAAGTGGAGGTTTCATTAACCAATTTTGAATTGTGCAAGTGCTGTGTTTGTTCACAGTTTTAGTGTTCAGCAATAATTGTTACAAATAAAAAAATAATAGGTGTTAGTTTTTGCTAGTATTATAATGATCAAAAGATGATAAACTGACTAAAAATTGTTCAAGTGTATTTATGAGATAGTGACATAAATTCCGTTTTTTATATGTTCAGTTATAGTGTAAAACTAGTGTATGGTAGGTGAGGTGCTAGTGTAAGTGTGTGAACATGCAAATAGATTACCTATTCCTTCTGAAGTTGTAGTTTTTTTATACCTTGTGACAGTGATAGCGGAAGTGCAACCTTCAGTGTCTCATTTTGTGTTTTTAAAGATGTGATGCACTGAACCTACCACTAGTGGGTTACCCGAGCTTGGGTGACAGTGATATAGCTATTCAATGTGTTAATGCCCACTGAGGTTTGTGCTGTTATAGGTATGTGCCTGTAGACTTTTAAACGAAAACCTTAAGTTTTGTGAAACTAGAATGAGAGCTTATTTTGACAAAGGTGAAGTAGTTTCCAGTGAAAAGTGCTATTGTTTTGTTCCGTGTACCCTAGTTGAGTCTTATTGGTGAGTAACACAATGGATGCCAAGGTCTGTTATCATATGAACCAAATTCTTAATATTAAGATTTGGCCAGCAAATTTGGATAATAACCAGGATGTAGGACCATTATATTTTCTAATTCAGATTCTGAGGGTGCTACTGGGCACTTCCTGGTACAAACTTATAGGTATTGAAAACAAATGCCGTACTGAAAGCCATAACATATCCTTTTTTGGGCAGTTTCAATGACAGTGTACTGGCTAGGCTTGGTATTGTTGTTTTTAAGGGACACTTTTACTAAAATTCTAACAAATTAGTACCTTCCCAATATAACTTAGCTTGATTAAAACTGCCCCCCATAAACAGATGCAAAACACACCTAATTCTTTCAAAAATATTCAATTAACTAGCGTTCCCTTTTATGATCCATCTGTACTACACACTGTCCTTTGGCAATAACAACTCTTGCTGGGCCCATTCTCAACACCTCGCCCATTTAGCTACGGCTGCTGATGAGTGCACCTAATGTACCTATCTAGTATCTACATCAGGGACGTTGCGAATATTCGCATCTGCGGAACATCCGCATTATTTTCAACATTATGTATTAGGGTCAAACAGAAAACTGTGTTCACGTCTTTCCTGTAGACATACACAAGAGTTAAGGGCTATAAAGGTTAATTTTCTTATTTAACCCTTATCCACGTGAAAAGGTTCTCATTTTATTTAGAGAACTATGATAAAATCATTACTTACATGCCCACAAGCTGTTAACTATTGCCCACAGGAGAGAAAAATGTACAGTTCGCGCGAACACACTAGTTTTATCATAGTTCTCTAAATAAAAGGAAAACCTTTTCACGTGGATAAGGGTTAAATAAGAAAATTAGCCTTTATAGACCTTAACTCTTGTGTATGTCTACAGGAAAGACGTGAACACAGTTCTGTTTGACCCTAATACATAACTGTAAGCAACAGCATAACTTGAAAGCATGTTAATTTTACAGCTCAGGTACGTACTTACGCACTTTATAACATTCTTGGCTCTATGGGCACACCAACTCATGCGACGCCTAGGGTCAGGGTTCTTGGCGTTCAAAGGGGAAACGGTTATGGTTATATGTATATGTAAATAGGTAGGTAGGGTATACAATTTTATGCTTGGATTTCCAGAGAATGGTAACTTGGTCAGCGGTCAGCGCTCACCTCATCATCTACAGGTCTACGTCATACATGAGAGGAGTAAGTATAATGTCGTAGAAATTACTAGGATACTTATATTAAAGTTGGCCTCAAAAAACTGATCGACGGTCTAGCTATTTCGATGTAGCTTTAAATGAATAGCGACTTCTTTATATTATGAGATTCAATTTCACGTAGACGGTATGGTGACCTGGTTCCAATACCATGTCATTGACTTCTCAGCTATTAAGTAGGTACCTTTTATATCTGGCATGAGTAAGGCTGATGAGCCATGCTATGGTTAACTATGCTGTTACAAACGATATTAACGAGTTAAAAACGTCGGAAGTCTAAATCTACCTCTATTTCTCTAATACACTGACTAGTGTCTATACTTTAACTCTGTACTCTGTATAGAGGACCTTCCTCAGTACTTAGACTGACAGAAAACTTAACCACAATACTGTGTGAGGTTGACTAAGGTAGATAAGTCAAATTCCGACCCGATAGTTAAGTTCCTTCCAACTGATTTAACGTTTGTCATTAACATTTCTCTGCTAAAGTATCTCCTTAATGCCACAAAATGTTGATTCGTTAGTTAATTGAAATCATTTGTCCCACAGAACTAAGTTATATTCCTTGGGCATAAATTAAGGCTTCGTCACACAGGCGCGTTTTCCGGGCGGGGCGTGAGCGGGACGCGCCGCTTTTACGTATAAAACGCTCACGCCCCGCCCGAAAAACGCGCCTGTGTGACGAAGCCTTTAACCTTCCTCATTGAGAGCTGCCTTCTAGCCCTAGTTGCCCTACAACAGTTTTATTTATTTGATCCCGAATGGACGATGCTGAACTCACGGAAGAGCTACGCGACATGGTCGCGGTCCCTCTTTTCAACTACAGGTCAGCCTGCAAGGACGGCAACGTGTAGTGAAATTATCTAGTAGGTATTAATCGTATAGGATAGGTAAACTACAAGAGACAGTGAGGTCAGTGATTCATTCGATTACCAACTCTAGTCTGAATGTGATATGAAATCAATAAAATAATTAATTGAAGTTTTGTTTTATTTTTATACTCGACCAGCCCTGTTATTGAGGTATTGATATATAGGTGTAGGTGTTACGAGTCAGACCAAGCTAACTGCAGCGAATTTGATAGCACAGATTGTGCAAGTGTTATTTTAAACTTCAAACTTCTATGAATTTATCAAAATCGCCGTAGAGTTAGCGTGGTCTATTTGCCTCTGGCAGTATTTTTGTTTTTTAACTCCTGAGGTCCTTGGTCCAGAAGTTAAATAATCTTTTGATATGATGATGATTGATGATAGCCATGCCATGGACCTCAGGTTCCTCGTGAGCCGTGGCAAAATGCCGAAAGGATGCTGATATACATAATAATTGATGTCTACTATCTGCATCTACGTCATCTACCATGCAGTGCTTAAATTAAACATGCCCTTAAGGCTTGGCCAAACACACGCGTCCGCGCCGCGCGACCGCGGCACATGCTAACCGGTTACCGACGTCAAACAGACTGCGTCCCGCCGGTATCACGCCCCGCTTCTGTCGCGCCCCGCACCGCGCGGACGCGGCGGACCGCCGCGGTGCGCTGGGTCACATCGGTCGGATCGGACGTTTGGCAGCGAGCGGTGGCGCGCGGCCGCGCCGCGTTCGTGGGCGTGTTGAGAGCGCGGTCCGCGCGCGCCCTGTTTGAACAGTCATCACGCGGCGCTGCGTCGCGCTCTGTGTTTGGCCAAGCCTTAATATTTTAACTAAGCACCTTCGCTCCGTAGAATAGCTCTGATGGAATTTGTACCTTTATTATTTATTGCCCGTAAAGTGGCCCACCGTTATGCTTTTCAATTGACCTGACGGGAATTAATTTAGCAAAGCATGTAAAAAACGGATGCCCCATGATGGACATAAGCATCATAGTGAAAGCCAACAAACCTACTTGCACTTTCTAGAATACTTTGTAAAAATGTCAGTAAGATGACAAAAATATCTTCGGTCTCAACGGAAAGTGGAGAGAATTTTGTACGTATAAAGCAGACCAAACTTGAAGTAAGTATTCCTTATCAGCATAATTAATTACTATCTACTACTTGGGTGAGTTTTTTATAACGAAAAATACGGAGGGGGCGTGCGTATGGAAGTTTACCAGTAGTTATTCTCTTTGATTCTACCTTGTGGCCTAAGCCAAAGTGGCTCTAAATTGAAAAGGGAGCTGCGAGTAGAAGGAAGCAGCCTATAGCAGTGGGGAGACACTCCTCCTTTCGGGCAAACTGCTCCATTCGGTTCAGCATTGCTCCGAGCAATTATTAGGGTTGGCACTACTTGACGACCTTTGGCGTGCACGACCACAGATAAGATAAAGACTTGAATTTTGACAACCTAAATAGCCGAAAGGGATAGGGCATGAATCTAGTATTAAACTGGATTGGGCATGAATGGTGGGGATAACTGACAAAACGGGATAGTCTTATGTATCTTTCAGTAGGAGTAGCAGTAGTAATTGTTTGTCCTTGTCACAGTCTCACATTTTTTTTATTCCCCACCGTAAATTAGTATGGATTATAGTGGACAACAAATAAATACGACCAATCATAGCGTCGCGTTGCGTATGTTTTGTCCCTCACGGAGGCACGCGTAGACCACTTCTATGGGATAGGGCCATAGGTACATTAGAAAGGGATAGCATGAGTCGTCCGTGAATCGCTGTCAATCTTCGGTTTTGTAGGAAGTGTCCTTTCTGTGCGGTAGCTTTAGTAAGTACCTACTATTATTTATTCTGTGCTATTATTACTCCGAGGTGCTACAGTACAGGGCTCAAAGACTGCCATTGTTACCCTAATTTTCACCACTAAATAAATATAACACAAAGACATAATTTTTAATTTTGAAGCTCAGCTTCGTGTGCTGATCACGATTGCTAACAACGCTAACTTAATTAGATGTAAATACAGCGCCATCTACTTAGGCTATCAACATTATACATATGTAGCTGCAATGGGATGCACTAGTTTATTACACGTCCTAGCGTTAGGTACTCGTATACAGTTGAATATCTAAGGTATGGCTCATTGGAACTCATTTAACCCTTTTCCAGGCATAGTACGATTATCGACCACATAAGCGGCAAGATAATTTCAACTTTATCATTCCGATTTAAGGTTCAAATTAGACTGCACTTTCGGAAAGTGTGACTTGCTGTCACTTGCTAGACAAAATGGAGCCAGGCGACCGATACAATGAGTGTCTGTTAGCCATGAAACGAGCCCACAGGGAGTCGACGACGAAAACTGCGGCCGAGTCACCGCGAGAGCGGGACAGGGAACCTTCGGACTTGTAAGATGCTACATTATTCACATAGTAGACCAGGTATGCCATCAGCAAGAAGTAGCTAAGCGGGCGAGTTGGTTAATAATCATCGCATAGATGGCGCCAGCATAGGTTTTCCTGTCTCTAGTTTTGTTTCATGGGATTTGGCTTAAGGGGCTAGGCATCCCAGGCCACAAAATTCCAAAAAAAAAAACAACAAGAATTAAACACCGTTATTGGACAGGTAGTTGGTATTCCAGGTGGTATTCTTAGTAACTATTATGATCAACAGCAATGAAGGCGACGTGACAGACGCCCTAGAGACCGCTAGGCGAGGAAGCATAATCGCGTCTATGGTGCCTGACGAGATAATACTCCAGCATTCTAACTACTCAGTTAGGCAGTACGAGACTGCACTCATGTTGATAGATGTCTCAGGTTTGTTCATTCCCTTCGCTTACGTAAGTAGATATCTGTGATGGGGCACTCATAGAACACGCTGTTGGCCTATTTTATGTTTATGGAGCAGCGCTATGTCATATAGAGGTCTTGAAAAAAAGAGGAGTAGGTAAGTATAGTAGAAACATTCTGGGCCCGTAACCTAATGAATTTAAAGCACTACCAGTGCGCTATAGACATTGATTCAATCTGTCTGTTTGGAAGCCAAGTATATACCAAGTATTTTATTTTAGTTATTTATTACAAAAAAGTTACAACTTTTTTGTTAAGGACAAAGCTCCACAAAACTACATTTGTTTGACTGTGGAGTCGCATTATTCTATACTTAAATAAATTTAAGTATGTTATAAGTAATAGGCTTACATTGGGAGTTATAATACTAAGTAATGTCATGAATACTCTATCGGGCAACACATTCCCCTATAGTGTATTCAAGAGATACATTTTAAGACTCTTTTTTAATCTACTTTTTTTGGGCTCTTTTACTATGTCCGCGGGCAAAGTATTCAGTAAATAGGGTAACCGTTTCTTAAGTGTCCTATCACCATAATAATTATACACCCTAGGTACTTCATATTTGCCCGCCGTTAATGCTCTGGTGTTATGACTATGTTTGACTAGATCGTAAGTCGAGTAAAACCTGTGATTCCATGTGTAATAAACACTATGTAGACCCACTAAATAAGATGATGGTCTCTGCGAGTGTGTAATACCTACTGTCTTTTCCGGAAATCGTTTTTTCCAGATTGCGATTTTTGCCATTCGCAATTTTTACCATTTTATTCTTTCCCGAAAGCGTTTCTAACCATTCGCATATTTTCCCATTAATTTTATTTTTCTGATAGGTTTTCTAACCATTCGCATAATTTGGATATGCATTCTTATTATATACGAGACAGAGACACTATTAACAAAAAAAATACTTCTTTTTGTAAATCAATATCGTACAATAAAATAAGTCGGTCGGTAGGTATATGTATGTCATGACAGTGGTGATTATATTATAGTAGTTAATAATATATCACTATATATACTGTAAATGTGTATAGGATTCACGGATCTCTGCGAGAATTTCACTAAGGCTGACCACGGCAGCCCCTCCCGGCTCACCCAAGTCCTGAACTCGTACATCGGAGCCATGGTGCAGGAGATACTCTCACACGGCGGCGACATACTGAACTTCTCTGGAGACGCTATTCTCTCTATGTGGAAGAGATTACCTGGCTTGTCCCTGCAGAGCGTCGTGCACTTGGCTATAGACTGTGGATTAAATATTCAGAAGAATCATGGGACGTTGCATTCTGTTGTTGGCGTTGTACTCAGAGGTTTGTGTTAGTAGCTATAGGTAGTACTCGTATGTTGTAGTATTAGGTAAGCCTTGCCTAAATATGTAAGCATGTAAATACTTATGTATTTTTTTTTAATTTAAAATTAGTGTCATGCTGCGCGGTACATTACAATAGGGTGACTAGTATTGTATAAAACGTAACGTAACCGCGTATTATATAATAGGGTGACTGCTATAGTTATTGGCCCTACACAGTAATGGCCGCTCTTATCTTATTTAACAATAAGGTTTCAATTGGCGTATCTACACTTTACCCTTGTTGCTTGTGACAACAGTGTATTGGTTGCAGAGACATTTCATAGTAGGTGGTGCTATTACCTGATGCTGTAGGTAAAAATACTGTGGTTTGTCGTTGCCAGCCGAAACCACAGAATAAATAATAGTATTATCATCCGAAACTTAAATAATGCGTGGACTTTTCGTAATTGTTTCTATTTGTTTGGCGTTTGTCGTAGATTGTCACCTTTGCTAGGGCCCCGCAAGTGTTTAACAGTGCATGTTTGCTCGCAGTGAAGGTAGCGATATCTTGCGGGGTGTCACGTTTCGCGCTCATCGGCGACGCCGCGCATTCCCACTACGTGGTCCTGGGACAGCCGGTGTGGGATATCAAGGTATTTAAAGGTTCCGTCACACAGGCGCGTTTTTCGGGCGAGGCGTGAGCGGTGAGCGGGGCGTGAGCGTTTTGTATGTAAAAGCGGCGCGCCCCGCTCACGCACCCGCCCGGAAAACGCGCCTGTCTGACGAAGCCTTAAAATTACCTACTGTCTATTATCCTCCTAAGGCCCAGCCATACAAATGAAAAATCTAAAATTTGAACCTGTAGTGTAGGAAATAGAGTTGATTTTGCGTTGTTTGAAAATTGAACGATACAAAGCAAAAGCGACTCTGTTCTAATTGAATATGGTTTAAATTTCATCGAACTGAAGAAGTACTTTAAGGCCTTGGGCCTTAGGAGGCTATAAAGGCCCCAGTACACAATGGGCCATCGCCGGCCACTCCAAGGGACGCATTTATGCGTTAGAGGGAGCAAGTGATATTGCTATCTCATTCTACCGCATGGCTGCGTCCCTTGGAGTGGCCGCCGGCGATGGCCCATTGTGTACTGGGGCCTTAAAGATTATAGATGTGCAAGTTGCAGAGTTGCCTAAAAGTTGGAAAAGTACTCGGAAATTTAAGGAAAATTCCACAGTCAGGAAATAAAGGAGACTTTCTTTTTGGACATGGATTGGAAAGTTTCGATTCCTATAGAAAAATATGAGAAACTTCCGATTCTTTCCCACGTGGAAGTACTTATCGCATTTTGGAAACTTTTCGACGGAACATGATGATTTTACGTTACGTATTAATTAAGTCACTTAAAGATTGTATTGTGTGTTGTTAATTGAAGAGCCGTTGCAGAGTTTACCGTTATTCTTACCATTACCACCTTATTATGTAGGTACAGTCAGCAACAATAGTTGCTAAGCGGGCGAGGTATTCAAAATTATCTTGACGCGCCTTTATTGTCAAGAGAATAAGAGCGTGTCAAGGTAATTTTAAACACCTCGGCCGCTTAGCAACTTCTGCTGCTGACTGTACGACTATCTATGTATGAAGGCATTAAATTTAAATAAATACTGAATATTGAAGGCCGCGGAGAAGCGCGCCGTCGCCGGTGACGTCATCGCATCGCCCAGTGCGTGGCGGCATGCGAACGAGGCGGAGTATATTTCGGAGTCAATTGGAGATGGAACTCATACGAGGGTAAAGTGTTTTTGGTAGTCAACTTCAAACTTGTAAAATTCGAAATTAGTCGGTTTCGACCGTTTCTATTAACGGTTTACAATCCATCATAATCATAATCCATCTCTATATTCTCTATTAATCAGATGGATATAGATATATAGACTTTCGAAAGTCAAAGTTTGCGGTTGAATATCAGTTTAGTGGTATTTATTAAGATAGTCTAGCACACCATTAAATAAATATATAAAAAAAATTAAATCATCTCTCATATTTAGGTAGATTAGATACTGGAAGTAGGGACCTCTGTAGTCGGTACTGTTGTTGTGTATTTTACCGTTTCAAATCGCATCTTTGCTATGAAAAGCTACGCCGTAGCACGTAGCAGTAGCATGTAACAGCCCCTTGTAGCGGAACATTGTGGCAGTTGCAACTTATTCATTCATTCACTGAATAAAGTATTGATTTTGTATATGATTTAAATTTATGTTTGACAAGTTTTCACAGATTATTTGTTACGAATAAATATGACCTTGATGCATCAAGGCGGTTTTCTTACTGTTTCAACTGTTTGTGATAGTGGCGCTCCCTACGCAGAGTTTTGCGTCATATTTCCTATTAACACCATTTATTTTGTAGGTGCTACAAACCGCTGGTCCATGGAAGAGATTCAGCCCCTCTTTTATTAACGGTAATCTGTTGTATATGATCGTATTTATATATCTCCATATATAAATATACATATTATGTATATAAAATCTGGCACTCCATTATTTTTAGACAAAGAACTGCTTCTTCCTGCTGTCGACTTAACTGGCGACCTGGAGCAATACTACAAAAAATTTGCACGTAAGACTTTCATACTACCTTCCACCAGGGATGTTGCGAATATCCGCATCCGCAACCGCGGAACTTCCGCATTGTTTCAACATCCGCATCCGCATAAAATCGATGCGGATTTAACGCGGATGCGGATGTGGAACAGGTCGGTACAGGAACGTCTTAGCATCGGCGTAAGTGCTAGACTGCTAGGTAATTTAGTCATTAGCCAAAAAAACCTATTAGAAATTAGCAGTCGAGCGTGAGTGGGACTTAATGTACGGAACCCTTGGAACGCGAATCCGACTCGCACTTGACCGGTTTTTTGAAATAAAAATTACTAAAATTTAATATTTGACGTTTTTTATGTAGGTACCTCTATCTTGACATCCGCATCCGCGGATATTAGCCTTTAAAAATCCGCATCCGCATCCGCGGATGTCAAAAAATCGGCATCCGCAACATACCTGCTACCTTCTTACTTATCTAGCCAGCGGTCGGCAACCTTTTAGCAGCCAAGGGCCACATAGTAGTTTACGAAGTTGTCGCGGGTCGCACTTTGTTAATATTTATGACTTTATCAGACATTGTCGTTTGTCAATATTACATACAAAATAGCCAGGGAGGCTCGCGGGTTGCAAGTGACAGGTTCACGGGCCGCGGGTTGCCGACCGCTGATCTAGACTAACAACAACAGGATCAAAAATTCAACCAAATATCTATTAAAAGTCGCGTGCCTTTAGATGGCGCCGCTTGTGTTGGTACTCCACCTATCTAATTTCTTGGTCCAAACCAAATGTGCATTGCGTCTCATCTCAATATCTCATTAAGTTAAATATGAGACGCAAATGCCCATTAGACAAAGAAATTGGACAGAATGGAATACCACCTTTAGGTAGATAGACCTCGGCTCAACAGACATAAACAGAGGTATAAAATTAGAAATGTGAAGTCTAAGAATTGTTAGCGCTCCGAAATTGACAGCTGGTGTAGATGGCGCTATACCATACCGCTTCGTACAGTATGAGAAAACGCTGGCTATCAAAATGTGACGGTTTGCAATCCAGTGACCACAAAAAATATTGCGCAATGTAACACCATTTACTTTAGCTGCCAAACTCTGGGAACAGTATTTTTTTAACTAGAACTCTTCCACATAAAATAAATCTTTTATATATAGTTGGTCAAACATATTGTCAGTAAATAAGAACAAAAAAAACTATACTCAGCCTTTTCTTTTGGGTGCTAGTACTAGCGTAAGACAAAGATATGATTGTCTCTGTCTATGTTTGAAATGAGGCAGTTCTTTGACAAACTATAATTATGGCTTTTTCAGTTCGGCCAGTTATAGTATCAGCGTTACGTAGCCTATGGTGGCCTACGCTTCGCAAGTTCATGGTGCAACCCGTGATTTGGGCCGTAGAGAATGACGAACCGATGGAATTCTTGACCGAGATACGCCGAGTGGTCGTCATCTTCTTGAACATTGTGACCAAAACTGTGACTGATGAAACGCTTGTCGAAATTGTGGATACTGCGTATAAATGCGTTTATAGGTTGGTGGAGATTATGGTTTACCTAATTTAGCATATCCGTTCAAATGACGTTCATGATATGATTCTATAGTTCCTTGGCTACCCAAAGGTCAACGCTGTACAAAGAAAAATAAAATACCGACTCAGTCAATTGCTACTAGTGAAAATATTAACTTCCACTCGATTACTCTAAGTAAGGTTCCCTTTATAGAAAATTGGTCTTAGCTTAACTCGCCTAGTCGTTCATCGGTGGGAAAAATCGAGAACTGTCATTTGTCGGTGTCGGTTCTCGGTATCACCGAGATATGAGCTCTATCTACCATCATGTGGTCCATTATTTCAGCACATCGTCAGTAGCAGGCGGCCTCTTAAACAAAGTATCCTTGTTCGACAAAGACCTGATGTTTCTACTCGTTTTCGGCCTCCGAGGGATGTCCCACGGTGACGAGGCCCAAAAGAGCCTGCTCTGCGCTCAAGCCTTGAAGGAGAGGCTGACCGACCCTAACATTATATCAGTCTCAATCGGGATATCGTCTGGTGAGAATGTAGAGTCTGTGCGGAAAGAGAAGAGTCGTGAAGTGTATTGAGCCCCATACATTCCACGACTCTTCTCTTTCCGAACAGACTATTAAGTTTTTTTGCCGTTCACCGCTGACCAAGGTTAGCCCAATAACGGGTTTTACGTAGTTTAGACTGGAGTCGTCTCTCCCGTGGATAATGACCATCTTGGTCATAATAATTACCTACCTAAATGACTCCCTTAATTTGGATCATTTCCACCTCTTACCATCAAGTTGTTACCGTAACAGCTAGGGCTGTTTTATCTGTTGGGGCATTCCACAAAAAGGTATATACCTCATTAAGTTAACCTGCAGAAATCTGACTTATATACCGTTGAATTTAAAGCTAAGTTATCAAACATTATCATGCGACATATCGGCTTCTTAGCTTTGTCATAAATGTTAAAAATAGCGGCACTTACTCGACACTTTTCTGGAAAACCCCTGTTACCACTGGGAATAACTTAGTGCCCTTAGTGGCAACAGGTGGAGGTGGTGTCTGGGAATAACTTTTGGTTTGTAGGAACAACATACTGCGGTGTGGTTGGTCATGTTCTCCGGCGGGAATACACGGTTATAGGAACAGCAGCAAATAAGGTAATAACCTCGTGATGAGAAATGTACCTAAATCAAACACTTGTTTTGTTTTTACGCACTAACGACCTGACAATAATAGAGGCGTGTTCAGATATGACACGATACGACTGTACCAGGAAATATCGTATGGCTATTTTCGGTCTTAATTATTTCATTAGCTAAATTTTCCAGGCAGCACGATTAATGACAGCGTATCCCAACAAATTAGTTTGTGACAAGGAAACATTTTTAAGAAGCAAAATGGATCAAGACTTTTTTAGGTTGATGGAATTCATCCCAATGAAAGGCATCCAGAGGCCTGGACCAGTTTACGAATTCAACAAATATGGGTCAGTAAATCGATATATTACAGGTATATCATTAAGTACCAAGGTAAGTACCAGGATTTCATTTTAGGATGGTTATACCAGGGTTATACCTACTCATGGACAGCGACGCTATTTCGCCCATTTTCCATAGCGCGGACTAGACGCCGATGCTCTTCTGAGCTAGTGTTGGGTGGCCCATAGATATAGGTACCTACTTACTTATTATTATTGGGGTGGTACTGGGCCTTTGGGTGCCGCATCGACCAAGCATTGATCTATGTGACGGCCCTATAAAGTTCATTACTAATGCCCGTTGCATCCAGAAAATTACAGATTTTTTGGGCCGTAATGTTTTGTAAGTATACCTCATAGGGTTGCAATACGTGCCGCCCTAAGTAGGCACTTCTTTTTGATTTTGTAGGAATAGAGAATGTGCACTGCAGTCTCCTCTGACTCCTGGCAGAACCTGCATGTCGCATCTTGTTTCTTGCCAATTTGAAACATGTGTTTGTCCAAATATAGGTACTTACCTAAGCGCACGCCGCACGAAGCTTTATTTGCCTGAGAACGATATTTATTGTTGAAATGTTCACGCAGATGGCCTGAAAAGCCGAGCGGCAGACGCCAGCCTATCCTAGACAGGGAGAAGGAGTTGCGAGCCTACATACTGGCTTTACAGAAGGCAATGGAACATCATGAGCCGTTTGTAAGAACAGGGGATCTTATATACGGAGTAGTGTTCATTGTAAGTGCTTATTGTTATGCCTCTGATTGTAGAGTTGTAAACATATTTTCAAAGGGTTACTTACACATTTGAAATAAACGCTCGATATATTTCGATTCGTTTTGAAGGATCTTCGACTGAAGCACGGCATACCGAGTGCGCCGTCTACTATCGAGCGCGTTGCGTATTTTAAAATGTTTGAGTCTCACGGCAGTATAATAGTAAAAATTGTAGAGTAAATAGTGGCCAAAATTCATTAATCGTGATGTGTACTAGCAATTATCTAAGATAAATAAGTGGTCCTAATTTGACAGCTAATATAGTGGTGCTGTAGGTACGGCTTTGTTGCATTATATGCTAATTCATCTCGTTGTTAGATGTATATACTTACTTACCTATACTACTGATAATTCAGTGACCACAGAATATATCTATGACGTAGACACCGCCATCTATTTCAGCTTACAAACAAGAGGGTACGACTTTTTTTTAGAGTTTACATCCCTTTAGAAAGTTACATATTATTTAGAAAAAAAAAACTTTCTCCGCAGGGACCTCCTAAAATAGGTAAAACGCGATTAGTGGAAGAATGCATATATCTTACGCCAAATTGTGTTAGGATCGTAAGAATATCTTTAACGGAAACTGAAAAGGTGATTTTTTTTTCTATTTTATAATTAAGTACCTACCTACAATAAAATTTATTTTGTAAACCAAGGGTCGGTGAAGTGTCCATAACTCAGTTGGTCGGAGCGGCCCGCTCGATCGCGCGTCCATACCAATGTAGTCCCCATTTTCCTCTCTGGATATCAATTGTATTGTATTGTACGAGGGGCGTTCAATAAAAAGTGAGAATGAGTATGTTATATACAACTTTTATTAAATGTAATTTTATTTTTCGACATAGTCACCTTTTAGCATAATACGCTTAGTATATCTTTTTTCTAAACTTAAAATTCCATTTCTAAAAATGGTTTCATCTTGAGTACTTAAAAAATCTTGTACTGCAGCGACTACCGCGTCGTCGTCTTCAAATTTCTTGCCTCTTAGGCATTCCTTCAATCTCGGAAATAGGTAGAAATCACTAGGGGCGAGGTCTGGTGAATACGGGGGATGCTTAAGGATATCGAACCCAGCATCACGTATTGCAGCCATTGCAACGGCGGACTTGTGTGCCGGTGCATTGTCCTGATGGAACAACACAATTTTCGAGAGTTTACCTCGCCGTTTTTCACGGATCTCATTGCGCAATGTTGCTATTTGTTTGGCATATAAAGAGCCCGTAATAGTGGCTCTATGCTCGAGATACTCAATCATTACGACCCCTTTACCATCCCAAAAAACAGAGCCCATGACCTTACCGGCAGATGGGCCCACCTTGAATTTCTTCGGAGTTGGAGATGATGGCCTTTTCCATGTCATAGACTGCAGTTTCATTTCAGGGTCGTAATGATGGAGCCATGTTTCGTCCATTGTTATAAATCGCGCCAAAAAAAGTTCCCGGTCTTGCTGTATCAGGACCAAAGCTTCTTGACAAATCTCGACTCTAGTTTGTTTTTGTGTGTCAGTAAGCATTCTGGGTACCCAACGCGCTGATACCTTTTTCATACCCAAGCGTTCATGTAAAATATTATGCACGCTCCCCGTTGAAATCTTTACATTTTCAGCAATAAAACGAACCGTGACACGACGATCCGCCAAAACTAAGTTTTCGACTTTTTTCACAATTTCTTCAGTTACTGCTGTAGTAGGGCGTCCGGAGCGGGGGTCATCCATGGTCGATGTTCTTCCACGTCTAAATTCGGCGCACCAACGTGCGACTGTCGAATACGGAGGAGCATTAGACCTTAAAGTGTCCCGTAAATCTAAATTGACTTGGTCCGTAGAAATTTTTTTCAAACGGCAGTATTTGATAACGGCGCGCAGTTCAATTTTCTCCATTTTCGCTAACGTACTCAATAGCATCGCAAAGAAATCGCCGTATTTTTTTTTTAAACAAAAAACAGTTACTTTTTTTTTCAGGGCAATCAGCTAGGTAGATTAGCTTTACCGGCCAGTATTTACTTTCCTAATATTTAAAGAGTTTGCATCTCATTCTCATTATATATTGAACGCCCCTCGTATTGTAGTTCGGGCGATTTTCCGCAACTCGACGTCTTGCGCCTATTTTGCGTGATGGGGATGTGGGCTAGTCCTGCCAGCCCAGCTCCTCGAGGAATCCTATCAAACCTTTGATGTTGAGTAGGACCTCGGGGAGGTCTCTCGGGGATCCGAGATGTTTTGCCCTGTATGGGGCCACTCTGCTGCATTCCAGCACCACGTGAGAGGCTGTTTCTTCTGTCTCCATGCATCCACAGCATAGGTGACTGTCTGTGACACCTGTTGTAAAAAGATGTTTGTTAAAGAGTCCATGACCTGTTATGACACTGGTTACCATACTCAGTCGAACCTTTCCTAGTTGAAGGAGCGCCCTTGTGAGCTCTGGATATCAATTACTTATAGAAAATATTTAAACACAATTAGATGTAATGTAAGCTATGCCCCTTAGTTTTTTTTTCGTTTTTTTATTATCGAAATTAGGAGCATTTCATAATTTGTATGGAGCTATGGTTAATATACCTACATCAAATTGTGAGAAAACATTTTCCATACTGTATGGAAAAGTCACCGTGTTAATTTCTATACCTATTCAGTTTTGTGTTCACCATACAGATACCATATGGATTATTCCGTCAGATTGCTCTCAAAACTCTGGCAGGGAGTTCCTCAGAACGAGACAAGTGCGAAAACCAAATACGGACAAGGTTTACAAGCATTGACTTTGATAATGGAATAAGCACACTGCAGTGCTGTTATACAGGGTGTCCCTGGAAGTATGGTCAAATCGAATGGGGATGTAGAGATGGCCATTCTGGGGATTTCCTACCACATGCGCTATTATGCTAAGTCATGCGATTTCACATTTTATTTTGAAAACAACATTTTATTTTTTTACTTTTATCTTGAAAATGGACCATAAGAAATTTTGCTTAACGCTTTCAGAAGAACACAGAATGTTTTTTACAAGCCTTTTTTAACTTTCAATGTTTGTATGTATCATATGTATGTTCGGGTCAACTATTACAAGATAAATTAGACCCACTTCCTATTCATATTTAATTTCACAAATGGATCTATCCTACCGCAATGAAATTATATCGCGGTAGACCCGTTTGTGAAATTAAATATGTGTACAAAACGCGAATGTTTAAAGTGTGATATTCGATTGAGCTCTAACTTAACATACCTACATATGTAAGTTGGGTACATGCAATATTATGGTACCATCGCGCTGATCAGATGTTAACGCAATTAACCCTATTGTGTTTGGGTTTGTAACAATTGTCTGGCTGACTATTAAGTAGTTGCATACTTAAAGAAAAGTGCCTACAGTAAGTGATAAAAGCTTGTAGGTATCAGGAATGTCATTTTGACAAAAGACTTATTTAAGTAGACATTGCTCTTTTTCCATTTCCATTCATTCAACAGCACCTATTTCAAAACCTGGAATTTGCGCGGTTGTCAAGATGAAATTACATCTACTTACAGAGGCCATAAAATAAAGTATCCAATATCCATTTAGAATTTACGTTTGTGTCTCCGGCTATTGTATTTGAGCCATTGTACGCTTTTGTGTATTTCTGAGAGCGTTAAAACATCGAAAATTCATAATAAAATGTCATATATTATATCAACAAGTAGCACTTGTATAATAGTAAATGTTAGTCGAAAATATTTAGAATGACCTCCTCTACACCCCTATCCGATTTAATCCATACTTCTATGGTCAGCCTGTATAATGTTAATGAACACTCCAGTTTGGACCTCGACGCATTGACTCCAGTTGAGCTTTATGCGATAAATATAATATTCGGTTGTCGCCTGGAGTTGCCCGACAACTTTGAATTTCCGGATGATATTCTCGAAGAAAGTTGCACGAAAAATCTAGTTCGTAATATTTTTGAAAATGTAAGTATTCACATTTATTCCATTTGAAAAAAAAAATGCTGATATCGGTGGCGACACTGGCAACCATTTATATTTTGCTGACATAGCGTTACGCTCCTACGCTAGGCACTCCGTAGCGTAGCCTGTCACAATTTTTAGCCTTTTGCTACGCGGCGTGCTACGCTGTGCCGCGTAGCACCATTTTTCCGCTTGGTAACAACAATAACAGTCCGTAGTGATCTACTACATACATGTGAATGTTTTTAAGTAGAAAACATTTAACCCTTCAAGTGGCGTCAGCGAAAACGCGAAAAGTAGTCAAGTGGCGCCGCGGATTTGCGCAAAAGCAGTCACGTGGCGGGGCCCCGATGGGTGGTCAGCGCAGATTAAAAGAATTTTACAAAATCGTCGATTTTCTTTGGGACGATATCCCTTCGCGCCTAAATTTTTCAAATTTTCCGCCTTTTTCTACTGACAAGATTTGGTTGACCCAGTATAGTACCTAAATATACTGTAGGTATTTTTGATTAGACAATCTTGAAGGGCCAAAAGCTTAACAGATTTTGCTAAATCAAAATTCTGTAAACATTGGTTCTTTACAGAATATTCCTGCAATGTGTATAGTGGCGATAGAAGAGGGAATGAATATTGACGACGAGTCTTGGAAGTTAATCTTGGTTCTATTGGATACCAAAACAATATTCGTCATCATGGCTCTTACTGATCAATCAAGCATGTCTGGTAAAGTGCTGTCTACCTATTCTTAGTCGATCGCATTTTATGACATCCAGCAACCGAATGAAATATCACTGGTGATATCTACACACTACCCCCATTTTTTTTTTCTTAAGTCGGGTATTAAACAAGTAGGTATACCCACTTATATCTTCTTGCTGGGACGTCAAATATTGCTGGGAGGTGATGTCCAATATAGTTATGCAAACAATTGATGCACAATAAAAATCTATTTAATTGTACAAATAAATTTCCGTCGACAGAAGTGGCCCTCCAATGTTTATCGAGCAACAAGCTGCTTCAAATGCCGATTTCCGGACTGAGCCATTGGTACCACTTGGTTATTGCCTGCCAGTTCCTTGACGTGCAAGCTGTTCCGATAGATTTTGAGAAGTATTTATTTATTCCTATGTTACTTTTTAATCTTTGCTAATGCAGGGGCCCGTTTGTCAAAAGCTTGTAGACTCTTCTCTTTCCGAACAGACTCTAACTTAAGTAATACAAGTGGAAGTCCCTTTCTAACAAAAGCTGTCAAAAAGGGACATCCGCTTGTATTACAAGTTTCAAGCTTTTGTGAAACGCAATATTCGTTCTATAATTTGTATAAGATAAGGCAAGTAAATTACGCCACGTTGAAAGTGCTGGTAACCTAGCCCCCTTCATTTATTAAGGTAGGCTATAATTTGAGCATGTTCGTCCGTCTGTTTGCCTGTCTCATTGATCATAATGTAGTCCTAAGCTCATCACATTAAGCATTTGGTGCTATGCGGCTGTTATTTTGGTATAAATATATGTATTCACGTTGACGTAGCGATAAATTTTATGTCACTTATATCTGAAATAGTGAAAAATTAAGCTAAGGTAACTCGGCATCGATTTAATAGTGTTGTAGGTAATTACAAACTCTGTCCCTCGCCAATTCGGTGCAGAGGTCGCTTGTGGGCAGACTTAACTGTGACTTCAGGTTGATACAAAGCGCATGTAACGGTGTGCCTGGCTGGATCCAGGACTTCATCATATCTCTCGTCCAGCAAGGAGACTTGACTGTAGAAACTACGACCAGGGCTAAGGCGTTGGAGCAAAGAGCAGTGATGCCTACGCCATCTTTACTGTATACGACGGTAGCTTTGGGAACAACTACCGACAACCAAGTTTCGTTAGACTCGTATTTTAAGGTGAGTTTTATCACGCAATGTTATGCGGATGCGGCCACCTCGGCTGACAGTGACAGATACAGTCCCCATCAGATATATCGGAGCGGCCAAGATGCTCACAAAATATCTGAACACGCCTCTATTGCCAATGTGTGTTTATTTTTGAGCACCTCGGCCGCTCCGATATATCTCTCTGATGACGACTGTAACAGTGCTGCAATTCCCCGTTTGCATTAGAAGTCCCTCATTCTGTTCCACCCAATATAAGTCGATGGAATGAAGTAATTTTATTTTCCCTCTGTTCATCTACACTCCAGAAATATACTTAGGTACATTATTTTTGTTTTAGGAAGTTTTGGATAAATTAGATCATGAATCTCATGATACCGATAAATTTAAAAGTAGCGAAGTACTTGGTTTAAACCCAACGGAGGACATTCAAATAGCAGTTCTTGCGGACACATTCGACGTTTTGAATATTCGGATGTCCGTTAACGCGGATGGTGAGAAAATATTAAGTTTTAATTTTTTATAGTCAGGTTTAACGTGATTTAAGTGCCAACCAAACTAGTATTGAATCCGTTAATATTTAAAGGACTAGGCAGAAGCATGATTTGGTAAAACAATTTTGTAATTTACATAATATTTTTAGCAATAAGTAAACTAAAAAAAACAGATATATATAAAACTAAATACCTAATGATTATGTCTTCCAGTAATGATCATGACGACTTATGACTCGCTCACTCCGTTCGAAAAGATGCTGTTAAAATGTTGTTCCGTTTTGGGTGTTGTTTTTCCTCGACTAATGATGGAATATCTGGTAGAGTGTGATTCAAGAAGAAAAATTGCAAAAGGTAGCAAAAAATACATTAATCTTCGAACAATTTAGATCTGTTATTGTATTATATTATATATAGGACTATAATAGCCCGAACCCTCTTACATGAGAGGAGGCTGTGCCCAGCAGTGGAACGTGTAAGGGCTGATTTTTAGGGTTCCGTACCCCAAAAAGGTAACCTTTATAGGATCCCTTTGTTGTACGTCCGTCCGTCTGTCTATCTCTGTCTCTGTCAAAATTAAAACCATATTAGGTACCTACTCCCTTTGAATCTGTGAAAAAATCAAACTTCTAAGTTAGCGTAAAAAAAGTAAGGCCGTTTATGGCGTAAAAAAACGTAACATAATAATATGTCTACACTCTCAAGGGAATCAAAATTTATAGTAGGTAATTATTATTTATATTTATTAATTTATATCCCGTAGAACGCTAGAACTATATAATTGGGCAAGTAATATCGTCTTACACCTTAAATACAGGAAATAATCTCAAAAGTAAAAAAGTAAGTTGTCTCAAAAGTAAGTTGTAAAAAATAAAACAAAAAACTAGATTATTTTTTAAGATTTTGTTTTCAGCTGTAGCGAAGTTATTCTCAGTTGGTGTTCTGGAGTGTGAAGGGGGTGATTTTACCGAAGAGACATCCAAGGTGTTGGTGCATCGGTCACCGGAGATTCAAAATGCTCAGCCACCATATTGCTCCTGTCGCGGCACTGAAGAATTGCGTAAGAAATCTGCGTTAAAGAGTTGTGCTTTCTTACAAGTGTTAGGGATATCCTGGTTATTTATTTACTGTAACTAGAACTATAAATCCTAAAAATATATTATGTATTTGGTAAGTATCAGCTGTTCATCCGACTAAGGTAGTCGGTACTTAACAAGTTTTTTTTTTTCACCACACTAGCTGGTAAAAGCTCTCTTGATTATTCAAAAACTGATGAGTATTTAAATAAATTAAATTATATGTGTATTTAAATAAGTTAAATTGTATGTGTATTTGTATTTGATCCAGATGTGGGGCAAAGTAATCTGCTGCAAGTTTTGAGTTGTTTTCTTATGTTGGCTGGTAGATTTTTTTTATTTTACATTTTTCTATATTTTTGTTGTTTATTTGTTTCAGTCAACTGCGCTGACCTACCGAAGTATGCATTTTGTGGTTACATGAGGTTTAAATCTACTTTGTTCCAAACCACCACATATGAATTACTCACGGAGACTCAAAAGGTAAGTATTCTACAATGAAAAATATTATAATATTGTCTATGGAATTGTTTAATTTCTGTATGGAATAATTGTGATGTTCGGGCTCGAAATTTCGGACAAAAATCGGTGTAGACTCACCTTAAATAGAGACATCTCCCGTAAATGTTAGTAACAGTAGAAGAAAAAAAACTGTACTCTTTTCCTCTTTTCGGGGTAATACGAGGGGCGTTCAATAAAAAGTGAGAATGAGTATGTTATATACAACTTTTATTAAATGTTATTTTATTTTTCGACATAGTCACCTTTTAGCATAATACACTTAGTATATCTTTTTTCTAAACTTAAAATTCCATTTCTAAAAAAGGTTTTATCTTGAGTACTTGAAAAATCTTGTATTGCAGCGACTACCGCGTCGTCGTCTTTAAATTTCTTACCTCTTAGGTATTCCTTCAATCTCGGAAATAAGTAGAAATCACTAGGGGAGAGGTCTGGTGAATACGGAGGATGCTTAAGGATATCGAACCCAGCATCACGTATTGCAGCCATTGCAACGGCGGACTTGTGTGCCGGTGCATTGTCCTGATGGAACAACACAATTTTCGAGAGTTTATCTCGCCGTTTTTCACGGATCTAATTGCGCAATGTTGCTATTTGTTCGGCATATAAAGAGCCCGTAATAGTGGCTCCATGCTCGAGATACTCAATCATTACGACCCCTTTACCATCCCAAAAAACAGAGCCCATGACCTTACCGGCAGATGGGCCCACCTTGAATTTCTTCTGAGTTGGAGATGATGGCCTTTTCCATGTCATAGACTGCAGTTTCGTTTCAGGGTCGTAATGATGGAGCCATGTTTCGTCCATTGTTATAAATCGCGCCAAAAAAAGTTCCCGGTCTTGCTGTATCAGGTCCAAAGCTTCTTGACAAATCTCGACTCTAGTTTGTTTTTGCGTGTCAGTAAGCATTCTGGGTACCCAACGCGCTGATACCTTTTTCATACCCAAGGGTTCATGTAAAATATTATGCACGCTCCCCGTTGAAATCTTTACATTTTCAGCAATAAAACGAACCGTGACACGACGATCCGCCAAAACTAAGTTTTCAACTTTTTTCACAATTTCTTCAGTTACTGCTGTAGTAGGGCGTCCGGAGCGGGGGTCATCCATGGTCGATGTTCTTCCACGTCTAAATTCGGCGCACCAACGTGCGACTGTCGAATACGGAGGAGCATTAGACCTTAGTGTCCCGTAAATCTAAATTGACTTGGTCCGTAGAAAAATTTTTCAAACACATGTATTTGATAACGGCGCGCAGTTCAATTTTCTCCATTTTCGCTAACGTACTCAATAGCATCGCAAAGAAATCGCCGTATTTTTTTTTAAACAAAGAACAGTTAGTTTTTTTTCATGGCAATCAGCTAGGTAGATTAGCTTTGTCGGCCTGTATTTACTTTCCTAATATTTAAAGAGTTTGCATCTTATTCTCATTATATATTGAACGCCCCTCGTAATACTCTAGCATAAGAAAAACACAGTATGATGGTTATTTCTGCCTATGCTCCATTAACAAACAACTCTAATCTACAAATGTGGCATTCCCTTCCTTTCCTTCTGCGCATGCGCATGAAACATAAGGACCCTTCTAT